>NC_074678.1:17232075-17422075 GCF_029448725.1 Salvelinus fontinalis | reverse complement strand
TTGATCCAGGTGGCAGGACACTTCTACACAGTGGTCTTGGCCCTTATGTGTATCTCGCACCTACATCACGGTCAACTACCTGCATCACGGTCAACTACCTGCATCACTGTTAACACAGAACCTGCATCACGGTCAACTACCTGCATCACGGTCAACTACCTGCATCACGGTCAACTACCTGCATCACGGTCACCCACCTGCATCACGGTCACCCACCTGCATCACGGTCAATAACCTGCATCACGGTCAACACCGTACCTGCATCACGTTCAACTACCTGCATCACGGTCAACACAGAACCTGCATCACGGTCAACTACCTGCATCACTGTTAACACAGAAACTGCATCACGGTCAACTACCTGCATCACGGCCAACTACCTGCATCACGGTCAACTACCTACATCACGGTCAACTACCTGCATCACGTTCAACTACCTGAATCGCGTTCAACACAGAACCGGCATCACGGTCAACTACATGCATCACGGTCAACTACCTGCATCACGGTCAACACAGAACCTGCATCACGGTCAACTACCTGCATCACTGTTAACACAAAACCTGCATCACAGTCAACTACTTGCATCACGGCCAACTACCTGCATCACGGTCAACTACCTGCATCACGGCCAACTACCTGCATCACGGTAAACTACCTGCATCACGGTCAACTACCTGCATCACGTTCAACTACCTGTATCACGGTCAACACAGAACCTGCATCACGGTCAACTACCTGCATCACTGTTAACACAAAACCTGCATCACGGTCAACTACCTGCATCACGGTCAACACAGAACCCGCGTCACAGTCAACTACCTGAGACATGGTCAACCACCTGCATCACGGTCAATACAGTACCTGTATTACGATCAACTACCTGCATTACGATCAACTACCTGCATTACGATCAACTACCTGCATTACTGTCAACACAGTTACTGCATTACGGTCAACTACCCGCATCACGGTCAACTACTTGCATCATGGTCAACTACCTGCATCACGGTCAACACAGTGCCTGCATTACGGTCAACTACCTGCATTACAGTCAACACAGTACCTGCTTTACAGTCAACTACCTGCATCACGGTCAACACAGTACCTGCATTACAGTCAACTACCTGCATCACGGTCAACACAGTACCTGCATTACGGTCAACACAGTACCTGCATCATGGTCAACTACCTACATCACAGTCAACTCAACTACCTGCATCACGGTCAACACAGTACCTGCATTACGGTCATTTACCTGCATCACAGTCAACTACCAGCATCGCGGTCAACTACCTGCATCACGGTCAACTACCTGCATCACGGTCAACTACCTGCATCACGGTCAACTACCTGCATTACGGTCAACTACCTGCATTACGGTCAACTACCTGCATTACGGTCAACTACCTGCATCACGGTCAACACAGTACCTGCATTACGGTCAACACAGTACCTGCATTACGGTCAACTACCTGCATCAAGGTCAACACAGTACCTGCATTACGGTCAACTACCTGCATCAAGGTCAACACAGTACCTGCATTACGGTCAACTACCTGCATCAAGGTCAACACAGTACCTGCATTACGGTCAATTACCTGCATCTCGGTCAACACAGTACCTGCATTACGGTCAACTACCTGCATCAAGGTCAACACAGTACCTGCATTACGGTCAATTACCTGCATCTCGGTCAACTACCTGCATCTCGGTCAACTACCTGCATCTCGGTCAACTACCTGCACCACGGTCAACTACCTGCATCACGATCAACACAATACCTGCATTACGGTCAACTACCTGCATCACGATCAACACAATACCTGCATTACGGTCAACTACCTGCATCACGATCAACACAATACCTGCATTACGGTCAATTACCTGCATCACGATCAACACAATACCTGCATTACAGTCAATTACCTGCAATGAAGGGTCAAACTACTCAATGTAAAAAGTGTCTGATTTCATTGTAGAATGGAATCACTGTTTCTGTTTACAGTTATAGTATGATTAGACCTTGGAGTGCTCTCTCAAGATGATGTGGCTAGTCATTCACAGACAGAGGAGACTGAGGTATAGCCTGTTAGTCAAACCATGGTAGGGATGATGGGGTGGCATGTAGCCTAGTGGTTAGAGCGTTGGGCCAGTAACCGAAAGGTTGCTGGATCAAATCCCTGAGCTGACAAGGTAAAAAAATCTGTCATTCTGCCCCTGAACAAGGCTTCACCGGTAGGCCGTCATTGTAAATAATAATTTGTTCTTAAATGACTTGCCTAGTTAAATAAATGCAAAAAATAAATGAATACATAATGCTAAAGATGCCTGATACTAACACACTGGAGAGTACAACAGAAGATCCATATTGACCACTATTTAACCCATTGTAGTTATTATAGTGTTCCTGAGTGTTCACTCACCTTAGGTCACCATGTATATTTTTTTTCTCTCATGGTTCAACTGTAACAGTACGTCAGACATCTCTCCTCTCTGCTCTGGGTGCTGATAAAGAGGGAGACAGCCAGTGGATGACATGAAACTCAACTCCTGTAATCCTGTAAATCATGCTGCCTCACATTAATCAGAGCATCCCCTGCCTTACCTCCACGCGGGGGCTGTGTGTCCGTTTGTGCCTGTCTGTCTGTGCCTGTCTGTCCGTGTGTGCCTGTCTGTCTGGCTGTTCTTATTTATGGCCTGTTCATTCTCACTAGCGGCAGGTAGGCTAGTGGTTAGAGCATTGGGCCAGTAACCAAAAGGTTGCTAGATCGAATACCTGAGCTGACAAGGTAAAAATCTCTTGTTCTGCCCCTGAACAAGCCATTTAGACCGTCATTGTAAATAATATTTTATTCTTAATAACTCACTTGCCTAGTTAAATCAAGGTTAAAAACTAGTCTCACTCTCACTTTTTATAAATTGTGCTCTCTTCGTTTATCTCCAGGTTCGCTAAACCAGCCCCCATGTTCCTCGATCCAAACTTTAGACGATTCTCCAAGATCAGCAACTTTTTCCCACCATTTGGAATGAAAACGCAAGGTATGGACCTCAGTTTTTATCTATTTATTTCATCCACTGACATCCATGTCTTTGTTCATAGTTAGTCAGATCACAGTTGGATGACCATGAAGAATGGGGAGCTCCTGGTAGAGGACGCTGTTGACTCAAGAAAGCCAAGTAGCTCACCTACAGGGAGGATGATGTAGCTATGGGCTCTGGGTCACTGCTAAGACGAGGGAGAGAACAAATACTGGCCTTATCGAGAAGAACATCACTGCTGCTCAAAGTTATGCAGTGGTCAGGCCTCTATGCGGGGATCAGGCCGCTATGCGGGGATCAGGCCTCTATGCGGGGATCAGGCCGCTATGCGGGGATCAGGCCGCTATGCGGGGATCAGGCCGCTATGCGGGGATCAGGCCGCTATGCGGGGATCAGGCCGCTATGCGGGGATCAGGCCGCTATGCGGGGATCAGGCCGCTATGCGGGGATCAGGCCTCTATGCGGGGATCAGGCCTCTATGCGGGGATCAGGCCTCTATGCGGGGATCAGGCCTCTATGCGGGGATCAGGCCTCTATGCGGGGATCAGGCCTCTATGCGGGGATCAGGCCTCTATGCGGGGATCAGGCCTCTATGCAGGGATCAGGCCTCTATGCACGGATCAGGCCTCTATGCACGGATCAGGCCTCTATGCACGGATCAGGCCTCTATGCACGGATCAGGCCTCTATGCACGGATCAGGCCTCTATGCACGGATCAGGCCGCTATGCGGGGATCAGGCCGCTATGCGGGGATCAGGCCTCTATGCGGGGATCAGGCCTCTATGCGGGGATCAGGCCTCTATGCGGGGATCAGGCCTCTATGCGGGGATCAGGCCTCTATGCGGGGATCAGGCCTCTATGCGGGGATCAGGCCTCTATGCGGGGATCAGGCCTCTATGCGGGGATCAGGCCTCTATGCACGGATCAGGCCTCTATGCACGGATCAGGCCTCTATGCACGGATCAGGCCGCTATGCAGGGATCAGGCCGCTATGCAGGGATCAGGCCTCTATGCAGGGATCAGGCCTCTATGCAGGGATCAGGCCGCTATGCAGGGATCAGGCCGCTATGCAGGGATCAGGCCTCTATGCAGGGATCAGGCCTCTATGCAGGGATCAGGCTATCACAGCAAAGCGTCAACCTGCTCCGTCTTCCTGCCCCTCTCTTATCCATTCTAAAACAATGAGATCACCCATTTAATTAAAGTGTTTCATCTCATTGAAGTATTACATAAATGTTTTGGGTTCAATATTAATATAATGGAATCTGTTTTAATATAAATCTGGCTAAATGTAGTGATGATAACGAGTGTGTCAGTGCTCTAAATATCTCTGGAAAGGTATCAGGAGATGGCTGTGTAGTCTAGCTCATCATGTTGCGTGTGCAAAACATGTTAAGATCATGTCTTGATGTTCATGGTTCTCGGTGTCAGAGGAAGGGTGTTAGCTAGCTAGCGTTCTCGTAGAAATCTGTGACTCTGAGAACTGTGTCCATCAATGTCCTGCCCTTTGTCAGTAACATTGAGAAGCACCAACACAGCACCACTGTCTGACCGTCACATCCTTCGGCCTACCAGTCACAGGCCCTGATTACCTCCCAGTCCCAGGCTTTTGATCCTCACACCGCAAGTATCCCACCCAAACACATGTTAATGGTGGAATGAGTAGCTACAGTATGTAGCCTTGTCTTCAACACAGCATCAGCTAATCAGTTTTATTTCATTTAACCTTTATTTATACAGGTTATTCTCATTTAAATGTGTTAATCAGTAATAATCAGTGAGGTATTTGTGGCCTGACTGCCTGCCCTCATGCTCATGGCTGATCTGAACCAGGAAGCCCAACCAACACAGACTCTCTTCTCCCATCCAACTAACACGTCCTGGGCGTTTTCTGTTCTGAGGCTCAGTAGTAGGGCTCCCGAGTGGCGCAGCGGTCTAAGGCACTGCATCTCAGTGCTAAAGGCGTCACTACAGACCGTAGTTCGATTCCAAGCCGTATCACAACCGGCCATGATTGGGAGTCCCATAGGGTGGCACACAATTGTCCCAGCGTCGTCCGGGGTTAGGCCGTCATTGTAAATAAGAATTTGTTCTTAACTGACTTGCCTAGTTAAATAAATAGGTCAGTTTGTGGGATCACACTGAACATGTGGTCTTCCCTTTTGCATGAACATAGGTTATTAAGGTCATACGTAAGCCCTTATTTTGCTGTTGATCGGTTGGTAGATCTGGTTGGAGTCCTACATTGTCAGAGATTTGTTTTGTTCAGGAATGTGCCTAGCCTAGGTCCCCCTCCCTTACAGATGGTGCTATGGTAGCTTAGCCCTCTCATCTGATATCAGCTGTGTGGTTTGACTGGAAGGAGAGACAATCTTTTCAACTGATTCCCATCCAGCCTGATTGATCTAGTCTGTTTGTATCTGGGATATCACCACAGGAGTCAACATCTCGATTGCGTCCCAAATGGCACCCTATTCCCTATATAGTGCACTACTCAAAAGCAGTGCACTATATAGGGAAAAGGGTGCGATTTGAGACGCAGCCCTATCTCTCCAGTGTTAGTCACACTACAGATATCCAAGACATTTTGGACGAAGATGTAACTGTCTCCACATCAATGCTGTTGACTGCTTCTGAGCGACCCTTAATTATTCTATAGTATGTGTTATAATGTGTTATTCGTTTAAATCATGTGTCAAATAGGGACTCCGTTTTTATGGACTGAATCCATAAAAGTTAAAAAATGACTCATCACAAATGAAAAGGTCTGATTCCATAACTCTGTGATTCCATAAATTACATTATTACATTATTTCGGACTCAAATGTCATCCTTGGGTCATGTGGGAGTACGATTCCATCTTATGATCTTCATTGTATCTGAGAAACAGTATCTAATGGCAATTTAATGCCCTGGCAATTTAGTTGAATGTCAATAATCATGAATAGCACGCAACTGCTAGGCTATACAGTCAAATCGTGTGGACTTTCGTCTCGTGATAAATGGTCCAGCGTTTCAGAGCATACATCTGTTTTCCCAATTAGTTTAATCCTGATCCCCTGAATTATAGGGCACGTGTATTTACCCTCATCAATTGCATAGAAAACATCCAGATTGAAGTTATTCTTTACTCTACACTTTTTTTTCTTCCTAGAATAACAGGCTAGATAAATAGCCAGTTATATAGTGTTGTGTTGAAAGAACCAGAGCATCTAAGATTCCAGAGGTGTCGTGATGTAACCTCATTCCCTGAGGTCCAAGGATTGTTGCCCGCATCAGCCTGGAGAATGTGCTTGTTTAAAAATGCCATTCCTCTAACCGGGTATTTCTTCGTGCCCTATCGTTTTTCCTCTCAGTGTCTTAAGCTGTGTACAGTATTGATGCGTCCTAAATTGCACCCTTTTCCCTATAGAGTGCATTACTTTTGACTTTTGACCCTTTTGACCCTGGGCAAAAGTAGTGCACTGTATAGGGAATAGGGTGCCATTTGGGACTCAGCGCTTCTCTGCTCCGACCCAGGAGGTGTACATGCTCTGTATGAGGCCCTGCCCTTACCTCTCTGTCCTGGACTGCCTGCCTGGCCACCCAGATATCTCTGATGGTTGTATAACATGAAGAAGTATTCTGTTCTGTTCACCTCTCCTCCCCTCTGTCAGCCCACCCAGCCTCTCCTCTGGCTTCATTCCCTGGTTCATTTATCAAAGTGACAAAGTCCACCAGGTTTACAACACTACCTTGGTCTCTCTGCTGAGGTGATAATGCAGGGTGGAATTTATGTGTTGAGAGCCTCTTTATAACAGGACTTGCATCTTCTACTCTGATGCTGTGTTTTTCTCCTCATCTCTCCTCAGAAAAGATCATAGATAATATTCTGACAGCAACAAAGAGCTATGGTCTGGGAGAGGAGCTGGACAGGTATGTCACACCTCAAGCACCATAACAGGTCTATTACAACAACAGGGATGACTAGGGGACTTTAAAAGGGGTTATACCAGGACATTCTGAAAACTCTGGAGCTGTCTCAGAAAAGCTGTTGTCTGGTCCCAGATCTGTTTGTGCTGTCTTGCCAACTCCTATGGTCATTGGCATGCCAAAACAACCATTGGATTTGAGTTGGCTAGATAGCACAAACAGATCCGGGACCAGGCTAGAAATATGTTTTTCCAATCCAGGACACTTTGCTGAGTAATTTTACTTCCAACATAAAGATTAATGAATTATAATCACACAGGCAGCAGGCAGCCGTTTTGGTAGTTTTATAATTTCACTTCTGGCCAGCATTCTGTCTTTTTAGGTCTTGGTTCTTTCCACAGCCACTAGAATCTGCAGACCTGATTTCATCAACTAAGGAAATTGATCATGTGTTTATTTTTCCACATGGAATGTAGAACTCAGACTAAACATAGGTCACATTCTCTAAAACGTAAGACCCAATAGCGAAAGCTCAACTACATATCATATCAGAATCAAATTAATCACTGTTCCGTACTTGGCATGTTCTCACTTCACAAACCTCATAGAACTTGTGTTTCTGCTGTTTTTTTCCTGCTCTTCTAGTCAGAGTTGTAAGAAGTGCATCATCATGGGAAATGGTGGTATTCTGGCCAACAAGTCTATGGGTGTGAAGATTGACGAGTACGATGTGATTGCAAGGTCAGTTAAGGCACATTAACACTAGGATTCTTAAATAATCTTTCCTAGATTCCTTCCATCCTCTCTCCTCAGCTCCTTATCAAAAGCTCTAGAAGAAAACATCCAAAGTTCCTTCCTTCTGATATGTTTTGAGAAGGAGGCAAAGAGAGAGGATGTGAGGAATTGAGGAAAGACAAATTGAGAAAGAGCCCAGGTTCTGTGATTGTGAGAACCCTGTGTTTATCGATTCCTAATCCCAGTCCACCTGTGTGTGTTGCAGGTTGAACGAGGCTCCAGTGTCTGGCTATGAAAAGGATGTGGGCTCCAAGACCACCATGCGTATCACCTACCCAGAGGGAGCCATCCAGAAGACTGAACGCTACGAACAGGACTCCCTCTTCGTCCTCTCTGCCTTCAAAGCTCTCGACTTCAAATGGCTGCGGTCCATAATCTTTAAGGAGAGGCTGGTAAGGAAAATGAACCCTTTTTCACACTACTGAGTTGAGCCGAACCAAGCCAAGCCAGGCTTGTAAGTATTAACCCAGCAAACAGGCAACGTTCATATAATGTTAAATAACGTTCTAATTGAGTCCTAAAGGATAGAGAAGACATTATAGCCACCGGATGGGAACATCCCTGGAGAGCTCTCTTAGTGTTTGGGAAACTTGCCATTTTAACCATCACAGAGCGCCCTTACTAATGTTCTGGAAATGCAATGTTTGGTTAACCAGGCTAACCAGTAGAGGGCAGTGGGAAGTTACTGTAGACTTCAGAGAGAATCTCTGGGCTAACTTTACCAAGCCATATGCACCTGTTTGTCCTGTGTAAACTATGGTGTCGCACTGTGCCCAGGAAATATCACGGTTAAGAAATGGCAAGAGAGAAAAACATGGCATCAGATCAGATCCTGTGTGATGATAAGTGGAAGACATTTACCCATCTTTACCACACTGTTTAATTCAATTGGATAATACTAGATAATGGTAGGCTTATATTCTTATACTCTTCACTTTGGAACTCAGAACTTGTTGTGACTGGAGAATTAATGTGTCATTATACCACTTTTATCATTATACCATACTGAATTGTTTGAGGAATATGTATGCTGTGTGGAGGAATGGTCACATTGGAGGACATTGGAGGACAATCACCAATTGAGCATAGTGTGAGCCAGTACTATAGACTAACAGAGTGGATGTCTTTTTATTCAGGCTTAGCTTATAACTTAAGACCATTGAGGATTTCTGTCACGCCCTGACCGTAGAGAGCTTTTTATGTCTCTATTTTGGTTTGGTCAGGGTGTGATTTGGGTGGGCATTCTATGTTCATTTTCTATGTTTTGTATTTCTTTGTGTTTGGCTGGGTGTGGTTCTCAATCAGAGGCAGCTGTCTATCGTTGTCTCTGATTGAGAATCATACTTAGGCAGCTTTTTCCCACCTGTGTTTTGTGGGTAGTTGTTTTCTGTTTTGTGTCTGCACCAGACAGAACTGTTTTGTGTTGTTCCATTTTTTTTATTTTGTCTCAGTGTTCAGTTTAAATAAATAATCACGCTGTGCTTTCCTTCTCATTCCGACGACGAACGTTACAGAACTACCACAAGCGGACCAAGCAGCGTGGTATGGAGGAGCAGAGGGTTCAGGACTCCTGGACATGGGAGGAGATATTAGACGGACAGGGACCCTGGAGACAGGCTGGGGAATATCGCCGCCCGAAAGAAGAACTGGTGGCAGCTAAAGCTGAGAGGCGGCGATATGAGGCAAGGCAGCGCAGCAGGCACGAGAGGCAACCCCAAACATTTTTTGTGGGTGGCACACGGGGAGATTGGCGGAGTCAGGCGATAGACCTGAGCCAACTCCCCGTGCTTACCGGAAGCAGCGTGGTACTGGTCAGGCACCGTGTTATGCGGTAAAACGCACGGTGTCTCCAGTGCGCGCTCATAGCCCGGAGCGCTATATGCCAGCCCTCCGCAAGTGCCATGCGAGAGTGGGCATCCAGCCAGGGCGGATTGTGCCAGCTCAGCACGCTTGGTCTTCGGTGCGCCGTTTCGGCCCAGGGTATCTTGCGCCGGCTCTGCGTACTCTGTCTCCGGGGTGCTGGGAAGGTTCAGTTCATACTATGCCTGCGCTCCGCCCGTGCCAGGCTAAAGTGGGCATTGAGCAAAATGGAGAGGTGCCAAGGCTGCGCACCAGGGCTCCAGTGCTCCCCCACAGCCCGGTTCATCCGGTGCCTCCTCTACGCACCAGGCCTCCTGTAGGTCTCCCCAGCCTGGTGGGCCCTGTGGCAGCTCCACGCACCAGGCTGTCTCTGCGTCTCCTCCCTCCAGAGTCGCCCTCCAGTCCGGACCCTCCAGCGACACCCTCCAGTCCGGAGCCTCCAGTCCGGAGCTCCCAACAAGGGTCCCCAGTCCGGGGCCCGCTACCAGGGTGCCCAGTCCGGGGCCCACTACGAGGGCGCCCAGTCCGGGGCCCGCTACGAGGGTCCCTGCTCTAGAGGCGCCACCCAAGTGGGCCAAGTCAGAGGTGGAGCGGGGTCTACGTCCCACACCAGAGCTGCCACCGTGGAGAAATGCCCACCCAGACCCTCCCCTATAGGTTCAGGTTTTGCGGCCGGAGTCCGCACCTTTCGGGGGGGGGGGGGTTACTGTCACGCCCTGACCGTAGAGAGCTTTTTATGTCTCTATTTTGGTTTGGTCAGGGTGTGATTTGGGTGAGCATTCTATGTCAATTTTCTATGTTTTGTATTTCTTTGTGTTTGGCTGGGTGTGGTTCTCAATCAGAGCCAGCTGTCTATCGTTATCTCTGATTGAGAATCATACTTAGGCAGCTTTTTCCCCACCTGTGTTTTGTGGGTAGTTATTTTCTGTTTTGTGTCTGCACCAGACAGAACTGTTTCGTGTTGTTCCATTTTTTTATTTTGTCTCAGTGTTCAGTTTAAATAAATAATCATGAACACTTACCACGCTGCACTTTGGTCTGATCCTTCTCATTCCGGCGAAGAACGTTGCAATTTCCTCAACATGATTCTATGGACCACAGTAAGTACATTACTTTAGTTGCACAGTCCTTTCTTGACTATAGGGGCCTCAACAAAAAGACATCTCTGTGTAATTTGGGGTTAGAAGGGCAGTCCCTTTCTTTTGTGCTACAGGTAGTGTAGAGTTCCTCTCTCAGGTGAGGGACAGACATTTAATGATGTAGTTCATTGGCAAGTCTCTAAGAGTGAATGACTCCTTATCTCTTTAAGGAGAGTCTCTCTCTGTCTCTTATCAGACAATAGTAACGAAGGTGCTTTGTTGCATACATCTGGGCTCCATTTTTAAAGCCCAGTATCTTATGGTACATAGCAGAGGCTGCTGCCGTTACAGCAGTACGTTTACCTCAAGGACAGTGTATGCACTGTAACTCTACTCCCCCTGCTCTGCTAAAAGTGAGAAACTAGAAACAATATAGTTGTTTTGTTGTTGTATTATTATCTATCCTGATGCCTAGTCACTTTACCCTGCTTTCATATACATACAGTATCTCCCTCAAATACCTTGTACCTCTGCACATTGATCTAGTACTCCCTATATATAGCACCATTCTTGTGTATTTAATTTAATTCCTTGTGTTACATATTTTATTATTATTTCTAAACTCTGCATCGTTGGAAAGGGCTTGTAAGCAAGCATTTCACGGTAAAGTCTACACCAGTTGTATTTGATACATGACAATTAAAAGTTGATTAGATTTTGGGGATTTTGTTGACATACGTGACCAGTTTATATTTAGCTCTAGAGAATTTGGTTTTTGTTTTCACACACAGTAATTTAGTATTGGATAGTACTGCTCAGTATACTCAGGTTATGACAGCTTTGAGGGGATGTTTATCAGGATTAGGAGAGGCTTTCTTAGGGAACATGGCCACTGAAAGAAGCTCAATCCCCTGGCTAGCTAATATACCTGAATATCCCTGAGCTGTGCTCACTAAGGAAACAGAGCTTTTACCTCTGGTCTCCTCAAGTCTACATGCATTACGGTTCACACTTGCTGTTAAGAGAGAGGAGGGGGGTAGAGAGGAGAGAGAGGGGGAGAAAAAGAGAGAAATACTTGTGTGGGAAGTACAGTGCATTTGGAAAGTATTCCGACCCCTTGACTTTATCCACATTTTGTTACATTACAGCTTTATTCAAAAATGTATTTTTTAAAAAAATGTCCTCATCAATCTCATAATGACCCCATAATGACAAAGCGAAACAGGTTTTTGAAATGATTGCAATTTTATTAAAAATAGAAAACAGAAATACCTTATTTTCATAAGTATTCAGACCCTTTGCTATGAGACTCGAAATTGAGCTCAGGTGCATCCTGTTTCCATTGAGATGTTTCTACAACTTGATTGGAGTCCACCTGTGGTAAATTCAATTGATTGGACATTGTTTGGAAAGGCACACACCAGTGTATATTAGGTCCCACAGTTGACAGTGCATGTTAGAGCAAAAACAAAGCCATGAGGTCGAAGGAATTGTCCGTAGGGCTCCGAGACAGGATTGTGTTGAGGCACAGATCTGGGGGAAAGGTACCAAAACATTTCTGCAGCATTGAAGGTTCCCACAAACACAGTGGCCTCCATCATTCTTAAATGGAAGAAGTTTCGAACACCTAAGACTCTTCCTAGAGCTGGCTGCCGGGCCAAACTGAGCTATCGGGGGAGAAGGGCCTTGGTCAGGGAGGTGACCAAGAACCCGATGGTCACTCTGACTGAACTCCAGAGTTCCTCTCTGGAGATGGGAGAATCTTCCAGAAGGACAACCATAGGACAACCATCTCTGTAGCATTCTACCAATCAGGCCATTATGGTAGAGTGGCCAGACAGAAGCCACTCCTCAGTAAAAGGCACATGACAGCTCGCTTGGAGTTTGCTAAAAGGAACCTAAAGGACTCAGACCATGAGAAACAAGATTCTCTGGTCTAATGAAACCAAGATTGAACTCTTTGGCCTGAATGACAAGCCTCACATCTGGAGGAAACCTGGCACCATCCCTACGGTGAAGCATGGGGGTGGCAGCATCATGTTGTGGGAATGTTTTTCAGGGACTGGGAGACTAGTCAGGATCGAGGGAAAGATGAATGGAACAAAGTACAGAGATCCTTGATGAAAACCTGCTCCAGAGTGCTCAGGACCTCAGACTGGGGTGAAGGTTCACCTTCTAACAGGACAACAACCCTAAGCACGCAGCCAAGACAATGCAGGAGTGGCTTTGGGGCAAGTCTCTGAATGTCGTTGAGTAGCCCAGCCAGAAAACTCCCCAAATACAAGTGTGCGTCATACCTAAGAAAACTCTAGGCTGTAATTGCTGCCAACGGTCCTTCAACAAAGCACTGAGTAAAGGGTCTGAATAATTATGTAAATGTGATATTTCCTTTTTTATATATACATTTGCAAACATTTCTAAAAACCTGTTTTTGCTTTGTCATTATGGGAGGACAGATGACCTATGAGTTGATATTGTTATTGTGGAATTTCTCTCTCTCTTTAAACCCTGCTTGTAAATGAATACAAATGTGATAATAACCATACATTTGAATCCATAGGTTCCCTCTAATTTAAATCTTTATTACAGACCAGTGAAGGTCAGAGCAGCGTTCTAAGGTTGGGCTCTGACATGGTTTTAAGGTTAATGTTAGAGGGCTGGGTCTGATATGGTTTTGGTCTCTGAGAAGAAAAATGTCTATCTCTGGTTACAGTCACTGTGGTTATTCCTTCATGGTTGAATGGGAACAGAGCACATAGAACATGTTGTTAAACTCAGCAAACCTCATTCTCCCTAAGTTCCTCTCTTCATTCTCCATTCTTTAGAGAAGGATGGGTCAGATTCAAATGGTATAGTATTGTATCTGAAAGTAGGCATACATAAAATGAACATAATGGGGAATGAAGTACGCTTTTCACCCATGTGTATAGGGTCTCCACAGACAGACTCCCTCCTGTCCCTACTGTGATCACTTCGAACAGGAGGGGGGTCCGAGAGTATAGGGTTCAGAGGGCTGTGGGCTGGCAGACTATGGGATTCAGGGGTCTGATGCACATCAGAGAGCAACAGTAGCTCTGTGAGAGGAGACCTGGGCTCACCTGGTCTGCCCAGTGCAGGCAGGCAGGCAGACAGACAGACAGTGGATAGATGAATAAGACTATCACTGGGGTGGTCCTGTGCTCTGAGTCCGTGTCTGGATCACTTTTCACCCAGTGACAGCCAGGTGGGTGGGTGGGTGGGTGGGGGCAGACAGACACTCTGGAGTCAGCTAGTCATGACAGTCATACTGCGAATCCTGTACTCTTTCTCTACACTTTAAATGGCCTTGCGTCTCAAGAAAACACTTCACTTATGTATGCGCACATAAAGCCTTTCTTTTTTATTAATATTGATTTCACCTTTATTTAAATAGATAAGTCACATAAGAACAAATTCTTATTTACAATGACAGCCTACCAAGAGGCAAAAGGCCTCCTGCGGGGACGGAGGCTGGGATTAAAAATGTAGGACAAAACACACATCACGACAAGAGAGACACCACAACACTACATAAAGAGAGATCTAGGACAACACAGCATTGCAGCAAAACATGACAACACAGTATGGTAGCAACACAACATAACAACACAGTAGCGACACAACATGGCAGCAGCACAACATGGTAGTAGCACAAACATGGTACAGACATTGTTAAGCACAGACAACACAAAGGGCAAAAAGGTAGAGCCAACAATACATCACGTGAAGCAGCCACAACTGTCAGTACGAGTGTCCAAGATTAAGTCTTTGAATGAAGAGGTGGAGATAAAACTGTCCAGTTTGAGTGTTTTTTGCAGTTCGTTCCAGTCGCTAGCTGCAGTGAACTGAAAGAGGAGCGACCCAGGGATGTGTGTGCTTTGGGGACCTTTAACAGAATGTGACTGGCAGAATGGGTGTTGTATATGTAGGATGAGGGCTGCTGTAGGTATCTCAGATAGGGGGGAGTGAGGCCTAAGAGGGTTTTATAAATAAGCATCAACCAGTCTGTCTTGCGACGGGTTTACAGAGATGACCAGTTTACAGAGGAGTATAGAGCAGTGATGTGTCCTATAATGAGCATTGGTGGCAAATCTAGCCACTCGAGAGCACCCTTACCTGCCGATCTATAAATTACATCTCCCTAATCTAGCGTGGGTAGGATGGTCATCTGAATCATGGTTAGTTTGGCAGTTGGGGTGAAAGAGGAGAGATTACGATAGAGGAAACCAAGTCTAGATAAAACTTTAGCCTGCAGCTTTGATATGTGCTGAGAGAAGGACATTGTACCGTCTAGCCATACTCCCAAGTACTTGTATGAGGTAACATAATATAATAACAATAGATTTGCTTGTCATGTATGGAGCTGTAGTAAAGTCTTTCAATTAATCTTATTAGGACAAAGTAACATAGCCCTGGATACTACTGTATACAATAGTTTAACACTGTATGTCATGTACCCAGTATAATCACAGAGTTTATAAACCCTGAGGCGCAACATCGCCAGAAACAGACCAAGCAGACCAGGCCAGAGTTTGAGAAGCAAATGAAAGAAGTGAAAAATTCTTCTTTAGTTAGTTAATTTTCTCTAAATCTAAGTGCACAACCTAGATGCAAGTCAATGTCTTAAGGAGTTGAACATGTTATTACTCCAACCTCACGAAAGTGACAAACTGACACGTTTTCATTTTCGTCAAAACAACTTTATATTGCAGGAGTGGCTTTAATTTGACGGCCTGCACATGTGCAGTTTGGCGTGAGACGACCGTTAGTCAATTTCTACAGTTTCATCCTATCTCCATGCTGTACTGTCTTTGGTATAATGTGTGATTTAGTAATCTGAGGATATGGAGTAAATGTGTAACGCTTGATACTAGGGCTTCTACCACTACACAGTCAAAATAGACAAACAATGGTGTATTAAAGATTCAGTGAATCCTTAGAAATTAATTATGAGACCATCCTCATTCATAAGCTTTTAGGAGGGAGCTCAAGTTGCGACTCACACTACTACTAGGCTGCAATTACCAGACTAGTAGACACACACACACAATTGTCAGTGGTTCTGAATGAGGGAGAGTGTTGGCTGGCAGTAGCCTGATTGTCCATAGATAACAGTAGTGTAGACAGAGGCAGTGACTGAGTGGTTGCATTGTACTATGAAGAGCACCAATTACTCTCATGGCCTACTCATAGAAGGGTACAACTCTAGCCTCAGTGTTCTCCAGGGTCAAAGGGCGCCTCATTTAATACAATGTGCGCATCCCACATGACACCCTATTTCCTTTATTGTGCACTACTTTTGACAGGAGCCCTATATAGGGAATAGGGTGTCATTTGGGACGCAACCTGTGCTAATATGCAAAGTATTCTTTTGAACCAAGGGGGAATTTATCACAGCAGTGTGGTTGGTACAGTTTCACTGAATACTGCTGTGACTGTATGCATATGAGGTGTCTAGCTATTTGATCCTCCCTTGCCTCCTCTGTACAGATGGGTTACAGACCTGGGTTCAAATAGAACTGGTTTTCTTTTATATACTTTGGAGTGTTTGATTTTGCCTGGCCTGGAATGCCAGATGGTATGGGAGGGTTTGCACTTTTGGGAGTATTCCATTTAAGCCAGAGCAAGTTTAATCAAGTGCTTAGAAAGTATTTAAAAGAAAATGAACCCTGTTTGAACCCAGATAGGTCTGCTGGGTTTCCCATCCCACTGGTCGTGTCTCTCTGAGTGAGTATGGGTTGAGAGGAGAGGAGGTGTTGGGTTGCCTTCTAAGTTAGACAACAAAATGGTTCCCGTTACACAGGATTACCAGCTGGCCTTTCAGTTAGAAGCTTAGAGCTAGAGCTGGAGCAGAGTGATGATGCTACGCTAACATTTTACACCAGTGGCAGCTGGTGGAGGGAGGATGGGCTCTTTATAATGGCTGGAATGGAAAGGTTTTCAAACATGGATTTTGTGATTTAAAGTGACATACCAGCGCTGTGTTGTTTTTAACTGCAGCAAGACCAACATACCTGACTACTGTGTTGTGTGGTAGCACATCTCAGTCCCAGGCCAGGTATCCCAGTAACTGGTCCTGCACAGCCCGTCAGGAATGCTCCTTGAGCCTTAGCTAATTACCCTAATGGATAGAGTTATATTGATACAGCAGGGTCTTTTTGCTTTTCTTGTTTTTCATCTTTGTTTTTAATGCCCCTGACCTATCCCTCTCCTCTCGGTACCTCTCGTCAGGGTAATGCTTTCTTCATTTTTTTTATTAACAACAAAAAGGACATGACATGAAAAATACAGAGTATTATAAACATAATATAAAACCAAATAATGATAGACACCAAAAACAAGCTAATTTTTTAAATTAAAATAAATAGATAGTATGGGTTGCTACACTACATTAACAACTGACTTCAGATACATTTCACTTTTATTTATTTATTTTTTACTTTATTTATAGATTTTCAAATATGAGAACAAAAACAGTACAACCTCAACCCCTAAATCTCACATCCATCCTTCCCTCCTTCCCTCCCACCCTTCCCTCCAATCCACCCTCCCTCCCACCCTCCAATCCACCCACCCCAGCTTCCAATCCACCCTCTAATCCACCCTCCCGCCAATCCACCCACCAATCCACTCACCCACCAACCAAGGCATCATACAAAGATATACTATTAAAGTAAATTTAAATAGGACAGAAACAAACAGAAAAACAGTCAAATAAACAAAAACAATGGAAAAAGTTTAAGAAATTATTATCAGCACAAATGGCCACTAAAACAGACATGACTGCTTACCAAAATACACACACACTATGTGAAAACTGGGAAAGGCATATGAACACAGGAGCATGGTCCTAAATGACTATATTACCTATAGTCGAACTGAGAGAGATATCCACTAGCAACTGTGAGATTAGGAAGTAATCAATCCTAGTGTAAACATTGTGGGTGGGAGAAAAAAATAGTCCCTCCCATCTGGGTGTATTGATCACAAAATATCTTTTAAGCCTAAATCCCTAGCTGGTAGTCTTATTGCAGCTGCTGATTTACTCTCCAGACTATTTCTAGGCTGAGACCTGTCAAGATCCTTGTCTAGAATCTGGTTAAAATCACCCACCAATAATATTGGGATGTCACCCAGTTCTAAGAGAGTTTGAGAACCATATTGGGCCTGTTTGCATTAGGTGCATATATATTCCAGAGAACAACTGAACGACCATCTGAATCAGTTAGCAGCTAGTTTCAGTAAAGTTAATGGCTTTATGTATGAGAATAGATACTCCCCTGCTTTGGCCTGTACCCGAGCTAGAGAAAGCCTTTCCCACCGAAGAGCATTTGAGTTTTTCTGATTCCTTTTTATTCAGATGTGTCTCCTGGACAAAAGCTATGTCCAACTTAGAAGACTTGAGATATGCTAACGTTTTTCTTTTTCTTGATTATATGGTTAAGCCTTTAAGATTCCAGTTAGCTAATTTTAATTCAGCTATGTTGGTCATTGAGTTATAAAGAAGTCATAATAAGCGAATGTATAATAACCTATACAGTATAGAAGTATTACAGTGGTGTAGATCTCCATGGCAATAAAGAAAAACAAACCTAAGAAAAGACATAAAAACGTACGTGTGTAGAACTAAGTAGACTCCCAGCCAAACATAAGGCGCTGGGGAGAAACACATAGATGGGATTGATGAACTTGACAGTCACCCAAACTGTAATACCCTTTTGGGACATAGTTAGCATTTTATTTACAAAAATTCAATGCTCTGTCACAGACAAGGCTATAGTGCTTTGTCGCCGCTTACTGGCAAACTATAGTAATGTATTGAATTGACACTTCGTGTTCAAATAGAGCCAATCAGAGGAAATGTGAAAAAGGAAAAATAATTTTAATCTGAGGCCCTTAAATTTAAACAAATTTCCCACGCAGAATGAACTCGATCCCCCTCGATTTTAGATCAGTTTTTACCTGTTTGAAAGCCATCCTCCAGTCGTCAACTCCCGTGTGGCTCAGTTGGTAGAGCATGGCGCTTGCAACGCCAGGGTTGTGGGTTCATTCCCCACGTGGGGACCAGGATGAATATGTATGAACTTTCCAATTTGTAAGTCGCTCTGGATAAGAGCGTCTGCTAAATGACGTAAATGTAGAATAGTCTGGGAAGAACATAATTGTAGATCCCTGCCATGTCACCTGTCTCTTCTCTCTCGCTGCTCTGAGAATTTCATCCTTCAACTGATAACGTAGCAATGATGGGCAGCGAACGGCGTCCCTCTTTCAGCTCTCTTCTGGGCGGGCCTGTGGGGACTCTATGTGCCCTCTGAATCTCAAGTGGCCTCTCAAATTGGCATTCCAACATATTCAGGATTTCCCTCCGTAAGAACTGTATCATGTCTTTGTTATCTGCCATGTTCTGTTATCCAAATTATCAACCAGGTCTTGTAATCTTTGCAATTCCTTCTGGATTCTACCCAACCTTTCATTGTGATGGCGCCAAACTCCAATGTTGCGACACGGTCCTCTGCTTCGCTAACGCGGGTGGTCAGTGTATCGATTTTCCCTTCTATTTCCTTCATCGTGGTCTTGATTTCTGACATGTCTTGTTCAATATTTTGGGTGGACAAACTAATTTCTCTGATTTCGGAGGTAAGAAAGGTCAGGGTGGGCTCGCAAGTTGCAGTGTCTGGCGTAGCTGGCCTACCAAATTTCTATCAGCATGTTAAATGTGCAACCAGAGGGAGAGAAACTCTGGACCACCTTTACTCCACCACCTTTATTCCACACACTGGCCCGTAGGCAGCATGCATTTTCTTGCTAAGCTTGGACGGTTGTGTCTGCAGGGAATCCTTTGCTAGCTGTGATTTGCGGCTATCCCGGTTAGACATTTGTTCTTTTTGGCTGTAACAAAATTTGCCTTTGACTTGTATGAGTATAACTATGCCCCAAAATGGGTAAATATCATTGCCAAAACCAATTTACTGTTGTGTTCGATGGAGCTCCTCAACTACACAGCCATCCTCCCCAAGAGCACACGTGACCTCTTCCAGAGTAATGCTTTCACTGGGGCTGTTTGAACCTTGGTGGGCGGCAGGTGGCCTAGCGGTTAGAGCGTTGGGCCTGTAGAAAGATTGCCAGTTCAAAATCTTGAACCGACGAGGTGAAAAATCTGTCGTTCCAGCCTTGAGCAAGGCAGTTAACCGCATATTACAGCCCCTTGCACCTCTATTATTCAGAGGGGTTGGGTTACAAGAGAAAGTCAAGTTTCGGTTGGACTTTGTGTGCAATGATCAAATACATTTATGTCTTCATTTTTATCCATTTAGTCATATTTTCCATTGTCTTATTTTGCATTCAAATCACCCACTCCTAACTCATGTTTTTTAAAATCTAATTTAAAGTACATGACCAAAAGTATGTAGAAACCTGCTCGTCAAACATCTCATTCCAAAATCATATGAAGTTGGTTCCCCCTTTGCTGCTACAACAGCCTCCACTCTTCTGGGAAGGCTTTCCACTAGATGTTGGAACATTGCTGTGGGGACTTGCTTCCATTCAGCCACAAGAGCATTAGTCAGGTCGGGCACTGATGTTGGGCGATTAGGCCTGGCTCTCAGTCGGCGTTCCAATTCATCCCAAAGGTGTTAGATGGGGTTGAGGTCAGGGCTCTGTGCAGGCCAGTCAAGTTCTTCAACACCGATCTTGACAAACCATTTCTGTATTGACCTTGCTTTGTGCACGGGGGCATTGTCATGCTGAAACAGGAAAGGGCCTTCCCCAAACTTTTCCCACAAAATTGGAAGCACAGAATCGTCTAGAATGTCATTGTATGCTGTAGCGTTAAGATTTCCTTTCACTGGAACTAAGGGGCCTAGCCCGAACCATGAAAAACAGCCCAGACCATTATTCCTCCTCCACCAAACTTTAGACTTGGCACCATGCATTGGGGCAGGTAGTGTTCTCCTGGCATCCGCCAAACCCAGATTGGTCCGTCAGACTGCCAGGTGGTGAAGCGTGATTCATCACTCTAGAGAACACGTTTCCACTGCTCCAGAGTCCAATGGCAGCGAGGTTTACACCACTCCAGCCGACGCTTGGCATTGCGCATGGTGATCTTAGGTTTGTGTGCTGGTGCTCGGCCATGGAAACCCATTTCATGAAGCTCCCTACGAACAGTTTGTGCTGACGTTGCTTCCAGAGGCAGTTTGGTAGTGAGTGTTGCAACTGAGGACAGACTATTTTTATGCGCTTCAGCACTCGGTAGTCCTGTTCTGCAAGCTTGTGTGGTCTTCTCATGAAAACGTTTGTAGGGTACAAACAATTTGGGCTAGGAACTATGACCCCACCCCGAGACGCTTACAAACACAAACGTGTTCTCCGTTTTGCTCATGAGACTCGTCTGAAGGTAACTCAGTACAGACCGGTAAAAAATGAATGAAAAAATGAATAGGCTTTTTTGGACCCCCCCCCAAAGACTTAGACTCTTAGGGGTAGGGGAATTACTAGCCACATGTCAGAGAGTGAGATGGTCCTTTTGTGCTTCGTTTGGTTTCCATCTGGTTCTGATATCGGTAATTTCCTCACACTTTATCACTTCTTTATTACCAGGGAAACCACAGACGGATGCTGCGTCCCAAATGGCACCGCATTCCCTACTTAGGGCACTACTTTTGACCAGGGCTCTCGTCAAAAGTATTGGAGTTCTGACACTTCTCTTCTTAATTCTAGAATCTCTACCACAGAAATGGGAAAAATAAAGTAAGGGTTAGGTTCGTGCCAGCAGAGGCCAATTAGCCATGGTATTTATTTGTGGTTGGAGGCTTGACATGACTCATGGAATGGGATGGGTTTTGTCAAAAGGAATCAAAGAAAATATTATTCCTATTGGATAAACAGACGTTCAGCTGGCTTTTATCTACTCCAGAACATTCTCCCTTTGAAGGAAAAACCAAAACAATGCTTCTGTAGCTGTGGCTTCATGGAGATGACGTTACTTCTGTGTTGGGTTAGATTGCCAAGTTAGTTATCTTAGCGTGCGGTACCTAGGCCTACATGGAAGGGCAACAAATCTCTCTTTTGGACAAAATAAAAAACAGATGATAAACGGCCTATGCTGTGAGGTGTTCTTTACTTGTCTTTTATAAACCCCTAGCCCGTAAAAGGAACCACACGTGGCCCGTAAAAGTCACAGGGCTCCCTGAACTGGTCTGGGATTCTCTGCAACTCCTCTATGAAGTATACAGTATCTGCTTGGTGCAGGAGAGTGACCTCACAGAAAAAAAGCCCTGATTTCCTGTACGTCCTCCCACCCCAGTAGGCTAGGCTAGGAGCTGGAACTAGGTGGCCTCACACAATTCCAACTCCATCATCAAGTTTGCTGACGACTCGACATTAGTAGGCCTGAGTTACAACCATGACGAGACAGTCTACAGGGAGAAGGTAGGCACTCTGATGGTGTGGTGCCAGGTAAACAACCTCTCCCTTAACGTTAGCAAAACAAAGGAGCTTATTGTGAACTTCAGGAGGAACCAGGCTGGACAAGCCCCCATCCTCATCAACAGGGACGCCATAGAGACGGTCAATAACTTCAAATTCCTCGGCTTACACATCTCAGAGTAGCTGAAATAGTCTAACCACACAGACACTGTAGTGAAGAAGGCACGGCAGCTACTCTTCAATCTCAGGATGCTGAAGAAATGTGTCCTGTCCACCAGGGCCCACAGTGTTCTACAGGAGCAACATCGAGAGCATACTGTCGGGCTGCCTCACAGCCTGGTACAGCAACTCCACCGCCGCGGACAGCAAGGCTTTTCAGAGGGTGATACGTGCAGCCGAACACACCATTGGCTGCACACTGTCTGCCCACCAGGACATCTACAACACCAGGTTTTGCAGGAAGGCCAAGAAGATCATCAGGGACCCCAGCCACCCAAGCCATGCCCTGTTCTCCCCACTTCAATCACACAGATGCGGGCAGTACAGGAGCATCATGGCAAAAACTGAAATAGTTTCTACCCTCAGACCATTAGGCTGCTGAATAGCCACCACCAGTCAGCTCCCTGCTCCACCCTCCCCCCTGCTACTCCCCCTATGGACCCCCCCCCCCCCCCCTAACTCATTTGTATTTCTTATTTCCCTTGGTCCCCACACCATCTCAATGGTCATGCAGCTCCCACTATGGTCACTCTCCCCACCCCTTCAACAGTCTTTGCTCTGCCTCCACCCTAATGCACATTTTATTATTCATCACTGACACATCTGTTAGGATGTATATAGTGCTATTTCTATTGTTGTTTTTTATTACCATTTTCATTATTTTATTTCACTTAGTCCTGCATGTTGAAGCTCAAAGCCCAAGATTTTAAGTGTACTCTGCAATCACACCTGCGACCCTCTACATGTGATTATTAAACACTCTGAATCTGAATCTCCTCCCTGCCCCAGACCCAGCTTGAGATCTTGCTAGTGGACCAGGACCTGGAACACTGTCTGTGACTGACGTGACAGGCTCCACATAACAAAATATTTGCTGTTTGTACACTGTTGATTGCAGCAAGTTGAATATGAATAGGAACCTTTCACAATATACTGTATAATAACTCAAATAAAGCCAATTCACAATAATTATGTATAGGTGTCATATTCTTTATTTATTACAGCATCACTATTCCCTCTCAGAAGGACCAGGTGAAACCTGAGATGACATGTTTTTAGTTTTACTACAGCGGGGACTGTGTCCCTGGGCCTGGCTTTATGTGTCCTTTGCTGTGATGTTGTTGCCCTGTCAGAACCAGAAAGGCCCTTTATTCAGAACCTGTCTGACAGAGAGGTGGGATGTGTCTGGGCTTGTCCTGGGCACACAGCCAAATCCGCCTCAAAGCCACTTGGCCATATTTTATAGTCACTCTTTATTTGGAAATATCAAAGGCATCGCTCTGGTCTGTTTGTACAGGTGACTTGTGTTAAAATCCACTGACCAACTGCTAAGCGTCAGCTCTCACTTTGTCAGTTTCTCAGCTGAAGAGAGGAATGAACAACTAATGAGGCAGCAGTAGTGTAGTGGAGGGTATATGTAGGTATATGCCGTATACCCAATTATTTCTCAGTGGCCATTGCGTATACTCACTTCTTAATCCCCACTGATACGTATCAAAGTAGTGTAGGTATACGCTGTATCAATTAATAGGGCTGATGGAACAGATCGGAATGTTTAGCTTAAAATGTTGAACTATTATTTCTTCACTGTTCTAAAATGCGCACCGCACATGCAAACGGTTTCATGCACAGAGATGGAAATACACGTTAGAAAGAGGGGCATTTAAAGATGCAACAACTATCATGGGTTGCTAATATGATTAGGATAATGTCTTTGGTTGTTAGACAATGAAAGAAAGTTGAAATAAAACCAATAGAGCAGAACGCATATGAGTCTTAAAACAAAATAATTTCCTCCATGTTTCTATGGTGGGATTTTGACTATAGGCTACTTTGAAGCAAAGTAAGACATGCCTCATAATATGAAGTAAAATTTCCAGGTTTCAAACAATTAAGGAACAGGAAAAATATAGTGATGCTAATGATAGACCTAACTGTCTTCGGGTAGATGGAAAGGCATTCCCAGAAACCTTCTCTTTTCAATGGTAACTAGCTACAAAGTAGCCTATGCCTACGTACCTGTCTGTCACGGTCGTGTGTAGAGATGGACCAAGGCGCAGCGAATGTAGAGTTCCACATGCTTTATTAATAGTGAAACTTAACAAAACAATAAACGAACAAACCGTGACTACAGAGGTGCAAAGTGCACTAACTCCAAACACATACATTCAAACAATATCCCATAACCCACAGGTGGAAAAATGCAACTTAAGTATGATCCCCAATTAGAGACAACGATTACCAGCTGCATCTAATTGGGAATCATACACAAACCCCAACATAGAATATAAACCTAGAACCCCACATAGAAATAATAAACTAGACTAAAACCCAAAGTCACGCCCTGACCTACTCTACCATAGAAAATATAGGCTTTCTATTGTCAGAACGTGACACTGTCAGAATGATATGAATATTTGCATTAATCCAGTGGCCATTTATGTTGCAAACTCTGTCTCATGTGCCACAGAAACACGGCTAATCAAACAATAATGCTAGATGCCTGCACACTTGTGGTTTAAGCATTGTTATGGACTTAGAACATACAATTTTGTTGTTTTTCTGTTAAAAAAAGTGTGACTTTGAGAACGAAAACCTGAAAAAATTGTGGGAAATCTAATGCTGTGAATTCCTGACTCAGTTGAACTGTTTCAATAGTAGGCCTACTATTAGCCTACTTTCACAGTACAGCTTGGGTTGGCCTGACTGTGAAAGATCAATATGGGATTTATCATGTTAAAGTCATTCAGAGTGCATGTCACTGTTTGTCATTGAATTTTTCACACAGTGCGCTTTTCCTTGGCCGGGTGTGCCATTTGGAGTTTTTTTTCTGTGAGTATACCCACTTCTCCAGGCAACACTACACCACTGTGAGGCAGAAGAACAAAAGAAGCACACCTGGATTCAAATACTATTATACATCATTTAAAATACTTTATCTGTGCTTGATTGAGCTTGCCTGGCTTAATGGACGAATAGAATCATCCTCAAACTGAAAACCCCACCCATCTGGCACCAGATAGGCTAGAGCAATTGCTCAAAGTATTTTAAAGGATTTCAAATAGTATTTCAACACAGGTCTGATGAGAAGAGATGTTTAGGTGCTCTGAGCTCCCTGGTATTTGATATGCAACAGTTGAGTCTGAGAGCAAGAAGAGTTGTGCTTTAGGAGACCACCAACAGGGAGAGATCATATTGTTATTGAAAGTAGTAAATGTTTTACTGATTTCTTAATTTATTATTACGGCTAGGGGCCATTTTTTCATGCTACAATTACACTAACCTTTATATTTCTCTCTCTCTCTCTCCCTCTGTCTCTCTCTCTCTCTCTGTCTCTCTCTCTCCCTCCCCCTACCCCCCTCTATTTATCTCTCTGTCTCTCATAGCGTAGCACAGAAGGGTTCTGGAAGTCTGTGGCCCGTCATGTCCCCAGGGAGCCCAGTGAGATGAGGATCCTCAACCCTTACTTCATCCAGGAGGCTGCCTTCAGGTTCATCGGCCTGCCTCACAACAACGGACAGATGGGGAGAGGGGTGAGAGAATGGGAAACTCACTGCTGTTTTCTGTCATAGAAAATTATGGCGGAAATATTATGTTCAAAAAAATTACGATCATCATAAAAAAAACACACAAAACAGATCAGGAGCCCGTAAAATGGCTGCTATCCATATCTGCATCCTAAAACATGCAATGGTAAAGAAGAAGTACATAATACAAGGAAGTATAAGAACTTCTTGCTTGAACGATTTCAGTTACATATTTGATATTTCATGATATTAAGAAAATGTATTTCAAAAGAACAGAATAGTATATTTTGAGTTTAATTATGTTACTGGGCTTAGTTTGCTTAATTTGTCACATGATGTTCAGTCTGCCTTCAAGTCAAAAGGGGCCTATGTTAAACAATAAATATATTATTATGTTTTCACAGGGCTATGGCTTGAAAACATACCTAAATTCAGGGATGGAAGGTGTCGCTGTACTCCTAATTATCCCATTATCGAAACCGCGAAATTGAGAAGATTGAAATACTGCTCGTTTTTCATTAAACTGCCTCTTTTCGTCAGCATGCTAGGCTAGCTAATGCTAAAGCATCCCATTAAATTCTACAACACTTCCGGCAGCAACTTTAGATTAGGGGCTGTAAAACTGTTTATCAATAATTAGTAAATGGTTTATAAGGATCTACATGAATCATCAACTGAGATATTAGTAAGTGCTCACATTTATAAATGCAATCATTAACAATAAACAATTATAAACTGGGTTGTTCAAGCCCTGAATGTTGATTAGCTGAAAGCCGTGGTATCTGAGACCATATAGCACGTGTATGACAAAACATTTATTTTTACTGTTCTAATTATGTTTGTAACCAGTTTATAATAGCAATAAGGCACCTCAGGAGTTTGTGGTATATGGCCGATATATGGCCATGGGCTGTATCCAGGCACTCCACGTTGCGTTGTGTGTAAGAACAGCCATTAGCCGTGGTATATTGGCCATGTACCACAGCCCCTCGTGCCTTATTGCTTAAATATACCATTCATGACATACTGTATATAAATACATTTATATGTATATAAATGTTGTATCAAACCATTAATCAACCATTACATTTTTTAAATATATAATATTATGAGTTTACAATAACTCCTTTACAACAGGTTTATAAGTACATTATTAATCATTTACAAATTGTGAACATACTATGATCAAACACCTTATAAATGATCTTATAAATAGTTGAAAATAGTGTTTATAAATGTGTATTTACAGATTGCTTATTGACATTTACAAATGTAGGAATAATGATTAATAAATGGTAAGTAAACTCTTTACAAACTGTTTAGAAATTGTTTATTTTAAGGGACCTAAATATAAAGTGTTACCAGTCCAAGTAACAGATTGGAATAGTTTCGATGTTATTATGTTATTTATATGTGACCCACCACTTGGATTCCTTTGTATGTAGCAACATTTGAAATT
Source organism: Salvelinus fontinalis (assembly GCF_029448725.1). Classification (NCBI taxonomy): domain Eukaryota; kingdom Metazoa; phylum Chordata; class Actinopteri; order Salmoniformes; family Salmonidae; genus Salvelinus; species Salvelinus fontinalis. Next base: position 17,394,740 of record NC_074678.1, on the reverse strand, counting down.
GTGTTTTTTACATTGGATAAAAGTAGAGACTGCAGTTGAGGAACAATGGGAAAGTAATTCTGCTTTGAAAGTTGATAAACTTGTAACCCCACTTTTGTGAAAATGGCCGTGAATGTTTTGGTACACGTACTGGAGAGCTCTTCTTTGTCAACACCCGTTCAGCATCGTTCACACCCACTTAAGCCTTAGCCCCACCCATCTCTTTAAGGAATCACAGTGTAGTAAACAACCAAAGATTTCAAGACTAAAAGTGGTGAAAGTTGTAGTAAAAATACACTTTATCTTGACCTTGGCCTATATCCTAATCTGACTTTGGTGCACGTCATGTTGTTCTTCACATTACCGTCTCTGGTAAACACACACTATTTGCAATTAAATCAAAGTGTATTTTTTACATGCACAGGAAGCAGAATGTGTTAACAGTACAGGGAAATGGTTACTTGCATAGTGGAGTCTTTTGTTTAGACATGTAGCTAGCTAGCTAGGTAGCTAAACAATAAACCCTAATCCCAACTCTAATGCCCCATTCAATACAACTGGGAACTCTGAAAAAAACTAGCTCTGGCTGGGAAAAATTGATTTGAACAGTTATCCAACTCGGGAATTCCACTCGGGCCTCTTTCTAGAACTCTGACTTTCTGACCTGAAAATCACTGATGTCACGATTTGACCTCGTATTTTTCAGAGTTCCTAATTGTTTTGAACGCAGCAATAATACCTTGCATAAATCTGCAGGTAGCTAAAGCTAACCAACTAGGTTCAATGTTACCTAGCTAATATAAAGCTATAACTAGCAATGCAAATGGCTTTCTGAGATACGAATAATATTACTACACAGATCGTACATGTAACCTTAGCTTGCGAGCCAGCCAGCTAATGTTAGCTAGCTAGCTAACAGTACGCTTTAACTTGCAATGAAAATTACTTTCTGACCAAATTAGAAAGGTATAATATCTGAAAATGTAGCTAGACTCTTACTCGTATACATGGATGAATGCTTCTCCCTCTTTGTCATGGATACCTTGGTTGCCCTTAGTTTGAAGATGTCATCCGGAGACAGGTGTTTTATACAACAGCCTCCTGTGTTCTCTTTTGGACTCTCTCCGTATTTGGCAATCACCTCTCTGCTTCCACCGGGCATTCCACTGATTTCAAAACTCTGTCAACGTCTTCCATGACAACGACACCGTTTCTTCCCCACCGTCATCAGAAGACTACAATTTCTGGTTCAATGAAAATGTTTTTACCTAAATCAGGGATTTCCTCATTGTCTGATTCATTTTCAGAGAGAGTCAGCATGGCACGATCGTCCTCCAGAAAGTAGTCCATCATAGCTTTTTCCCACGATCTTGGTCGATAGCGCTATTAACTTCAGGGCAGCAATGTTGAGCGGAGTAGCAAAACTTGTTCAATTTTTTTTAACAAAGGTAGAAAGGATTATCCACACATACTGAGCAGCTCATGTTATAGACGCATGCTACATGGCAAACCCAATCCGAAATCATCTCTCGGCATGTCCAGCACATCCATTATCTCAGCCAATCATGTCTAGCGGGAAGGTTCCTGTATTTTTCTGTGGCTTAACCAACTAGGCTTGTAATTTAACAATGTTATTCGTATTTACAGATGGCATACAAGTTTGTTATTAAGGCACACATGTTCCAGAAGGCATTTCTGCCAAAAAACACATTTTGATAAAAAAATAAAACGTTCAAATTCCTCCCCTGTGAGATAGTGACAGGCGACATACGCCTGCCTACCTTCTTGAAACGGGTCACATATTTGAGTAGCATAAGATTAATTAATTGATCACAGTACCTGCAAAAACATAGATATTGAAACAAACAATTCAGAAAATCAACCTGTATTAGAGCATATTGGGAAATATGATAATGATGTGCGTGGTTTGGGTTCAACTCTGATAACTTAACACCAACATTGGGGTTATTTTACACCACTGAGTGTTAATTTAACTCTTGAATCAACACTAGAAATGTTACACTGAAAAATCAGCACAAGTAACACTGACCAGTTTGCTGTGTGCTATGAAAGGGACCCATCTGCAGGCTTCCATACGTTCAAGAACCTTTTAGAATTCTGAAGAACCGTAGATGCCACGTCAAGAACACCACACTGAACTGACAGGTTCTTTATCGGGCAAGAGTTCTCCAAGAGCTGAGGAAGAACCATTTCAGAACCATTTCAGAACCAGAACCATTCGGTCCTGTTTTCAGTGTACCCTAACACACTACAGACATACAACAGCCCCTCCAGGTGCCTTAGTTGGCTCTGCTCTGCTCTGGGTGCTCCAGATGTCTCAGCAGCAATGAGTCAGAACACAAACTAACACTGTTTACTGTTAGAGTCCCGTTTGGATGTCAGCACTACTGGAACTAATATGAGCCAATGCCATGCCTCCAATCTCAGGAATTCAAAGATAATGTACACAAATTGTGTTCATTGATGTCCTTAAATCTTTAAGAGCTATGCTGCAAGGGGGCATCAAAATCAAGCTCAGAATTGTGCAGTTTGTGATACCCCCTCCTGACGGAATGTTGTCATGGAAGTGTGAATTGAGGCTTTAATAATCAAGACGTGAATACTAGTGAACAGCAGAACAGTGTGTACACAACACAGTCCTGTTTACCTGCGAAGATGCCCTTCCCTCCGTGGAGAGAGCAAGGACCTGAGAAGCATCGACCTGAGCTGGAGATGTACTGTAGAGGCTAGAGGTAGTTGGACCTTTTTATCAACCAGTAACTTTTCAATAGCTGCTAGAGAAGACACCCTTCCTTGTTGTAACATCCACACCTATAGAGGGCCATGGAGGGAGCATGGACCTAGGCTGGAGATGTACTGTAGAGGCTGGAGGTGGTTGCTTTTAATCAGCCACCATGCAGTACGCCTGCTGCTATGCTAGCAGGATTAGCCATGTCTGTCATTCACAGAGCTACACTGATAAGCCTTCTGGTATTAGCCTGCCTGGCCACAGGGCTGTTGACCTGCTGCCTTCAGCCTGACACAGGGTCTGCCACAGTGTGTCTGTCAGAGGGAGAGTGGAGACCTTCAGCACCACAGATAAACCTGCAGCAACTCCCTCAAACACCCAGACAGCTGATAAGTTCACTTCGTTCCTACCGGGATGTCCAGCTATCTCAAGCAGCAGAAGTTCAAGCAGCACAGAGAGCGGGAGAGAGAGGGAGAGGGAGAGAGTGACCGGGGAAGAGAGAGAGGACGTTTTCCTTTCTCTCACCAGCTCTGTTAACAAAATAAATTGCCATTGTTTCCTTAATCTAAATGTGCCATGACTAGGTCTTTCAAAGTTCCATTCCATGTGTTCTGTTTTGGTAACCTTTTTACATTTCCCTTTAGTTACCCCATGTTCTATTCCTCCAATAGTATTACTGCTATTCTGTCCTGTTTCAGGGAACATTTGTCTTCTCTTCTGTGTTTTCCAGAATATTCCGACACTGGGGACGGTTGCCATAACAATGGCCCTCCATAACTGTGATGAGGTAGCCGTGGCTGGATTTGGCTATGACATGAGCACCCCTCACGCCCCCCTACACTACTATGAGAAGATCAGGATGGCGGCCATCAAAGAGGTACCACTGACGTGACGACTGACGCCAGCCATTTACCACTCTTAAGGTTCACATTGGGGCCTTGACACACACTCACACACACACTTACACACATCATGGAACGAAAAATGTAATGTAAATTGTAAAACAATGCCTTCATCTGACCATGAGGTCACACTGACCAAAAGCAGAAGGTTTGTTTAGGTTTTTAGCAGAGCCCTGCTCAAATAAAGGAAGCTGAAAGAGGGGCATGTGTACTGTATGCTGTCAGTCTGATGGGTAACTATGGATGAGGTTTGTGTCATCCTTACCCAGCAACTCACCGCTCACCTACATGTTCACACACACGCACACACACACACTCCATACTGCATCAAAGTGAGAAGAACTGATGGCTTAGTTTGGTGCCAATGTCAAAATAACTCCATTAAGAGAAGTGTTTATAAACGTCTTGTAAAACAGGAGGGACATTTAGAGACAAACTGACCTGAATATTTGAACCATGCACTGTAATTCTAAACTATTTCCAATGAAACCCCAGTCATTCTTTCTAGAGACTTTACTGTGTAGTGAACAGGTGCAGGATGGATGTTTGGCTATATCTAGACAGACTCAGATCTGCTTTAAGTCCACTCACTCAGACTTAGACTTGTGTGAGGTGAGGTGTTAGTCTCTGTGATAGGGGTAGGTTGACCTGAAAGATACAGACAGACAACCTTGTAGGGAATCACAGTTGTTCAGGTCATGAATACTATAAAGATCTTTATCTCATCTTTGGTTGCAGTGATTCATTCCTGAAGTGAGTCATTCAAGCCCTCATTCCAGAAGGCTATCCTACTAAGTTTGTGAAAGCGCTATGACAAGTTTAGATTTTGAAAGGGTTAAGTTGTGAAAGGGATGGTTTATGAAAGAGTTAGGTTGATCTGAAAGAGACAAACAGACAACCTTGTATGTCAAATGACTGTGTGTTGCCGTGGTATCGTCTGTTCTCTGAACCCTTAGTTACCGGAACAGAACAGCAACATCCATCCATCCGCCCACTCAGTCAACAGCTATGAACCATACAGCCAGGGCTGTGTTGGTATGTTAGCATTCCCTGCTAAGCGTGTGTCTCTGTCTCCCTTTAAACTGTCTACCAACATCCTCTCTGTTTAGCTTGCCTAGTTTACTTCTCTGCAGGGGAAGTTTACACTGACCTTTCTCTCCTTATTTAATAGCCTTCTCCAAGAGTCTTGTGGTTTCTCTCTAATGTTCATCGTGTTACTTCCCAGTTCCCACCACCACACGGGAGGCGAGATGTGGAGTAGGATGTGGAGTAGGATGTGGAGTAGCATGTGTAGTAGCATGTGGAGTAGGATGTGTAGTAGCATGTGGAGTAGGATGTGGAGTAAGATGTGGAGTAGCATGTGGAGTAGCATGTGGAGTAAGATGTGGAGTAGGGTGTGGAGTAGGGTGTGGAGTAGGGTGTGGAGTAGCATGTGGAGTAGGGTGTGGAGTAAGATGTGGAGTAAGGTGTGGAGTAGCATGCGGAGTAGGGTGTGGAGTAGGGTGTGGAGTAAGATGTGGAGCAGGGTGTGGAGTAGGGTGTGGAGTAGGGTGTGGAGTAAGATGTGGAGTAGTGTGTGGAGTAAGATGTGGAGTAGGGTGTGGAGGAAGATGTGGAGTAGGGTGTGGAGTAAGATGTGGAGTAGGGTGTGGAGTAAGATGTGGAGTAGGGTGTGGAGTAGGGTGTGGAGTAGGCTGTGGAGTAGGGTGTGGAGTAGGGTGTGGAGTAGGGTGTGGAGTAAGATGTGGAGTAAGATGTGGAGTAGAGTAAGATGTGGAGTAGTGTGTGGAGTAAGATGTGGAGTAGGATGCGGAGTAGGATGCGGAGTAGGCTGTGGAGGAAGATGTGGAGTAGGGTGTGGAGTAAGATGTGGAGTAGGGTGTGGAGTAAGATGTGGAGTAGGATGTGGAGTAGGGTGTGGAGTAAGATGTGGAGTAAGATGTGGAGTAAGATGTGGAGTAGGGTGTGGAGTAGGGTGTGGAGTAAGATGTGGAGTAGGGTGTGGAGTAGGATGTGAAGTAGGGTGTGGATTAAGATGTGGAGTAGGATGTGGAGTAGGGTGTGGAGTAAGATGTGGAGTAGGGTGTGGAGTAGGGTGTGGAGTAAGATGTGGAGTAGTGTGTGGAGTAAGATGTGGAGTAGGGTGTGGAGGAAGATGTGGAGTAGGGTGTGGAGTAAGATGTGGAGTAGGGTGTGGAGTAAGATGTGGAGTAGGGTGTGGAGTAGGGTGTGGAGTAGGCTGTGGAGTAGGGTGTGGAGTAGGGTGTGGAGTAAGATGTGGAGTAAGATGTGGAGTAGGGTGTAGAGTAAGATGTGGAGTAGGGTGTAGAGTAAGATGTGGAGTAAGATGTGGAGTAAGATGTGGAGTAAGATGTAGAGTAAGATGTAGAGTAAGATGTGGAGTTAGATGTAGAGTAAGATGTGGAGTTAGATGTAGAGTAGGGTGTGGAGTAAGATGTGGAGTTAGATGGGTAACGGAAGTAGGGTGTAGAGTTAGATGTGGAGTAGGGTGTAGAGTAAGATGTGGAGTTAGATGTGGAGTAGGGTGTAGAGTAAGATGTGGAGTTAGATGTGGAGTAGGGTGTAGAGTAAGATGTGGAGTTAGATGTGGAGTAAGATGTGGAGTTAGATGTGGAGTAAGATGTGGAGTTAGATGGGTAACGGAAGTCAGGTGTAGAGGAGCCTGTGGGTGCTGGTGTTTGAAGAGGGGGCAGGACCACAAGCACAATAGCAAGTGTGTCCCAAGTGGCTTGGGACACAGACACCTGTCAGACACTTGTCCCAGTGTCTGGAAGGTCCATCTGATCCCTTCGTTATGTACACAGCACTCTGCCTGGTCATAAATCACTCTTTACTAAGGTATGTCAGAGCCCAGAGTGGCTGGTCTGGTCCCTCCATGGCTGACATGTGATCACCCCCAGCACACACACACGACTCCCCAACCAGGTGTCAGTGTGCACTATCTTCAGACTCGTGTCAATTTGCAGCGACACAAACCTGTCTCAGCCCCTCCTCCAACCCCCTTGCATGTATAATTGAGAGCTGTGGTAGTACAGTATTCTCTCTGTGGGTGACCCAGTCCGGGGCCAGTGTGAAGCTGTCAATCCAAGACGACCGCTGGGCCTCACACTCAAAGACCTTTGGGTCTGTTCCTGTAGAACGGCTCGGCCCAGCAGGCTAAGCTCCCTCTGAATGGATCACACACAGCCATGTCCTGAACAGATAGAACTGTTCAATCATCTATCACCGTAGTCTCCTCATAATGACACCAGCATTAGTCACTAAGACCAAATGAAGCAAGACTGAACAAATATCCTATAGATATTATTGAGAAATCAAGTGCCTGGAATCCTGCATTCTTCTAGCATATTATGCTGAGGTGTGTTTTGTTCTGTCTGTCTAATCTCTGCCTGAAGGATTTCCTAACTCTGTAGAGGGAAGCCCTGGGTGGGGAGGAGGGATTGTGAAGCTCTGCTCTCTGAGAGAGAAAGAGAGAGAGATAGAGTCTGAGGAGCAGGTGAAAGCATGTGGAGCCCTAGTCAATCCCATCCTCCCCCTCCTGCTCTTCTGAGCTGTCAGTCACTCAGCTGTCCCTACAGGCTCCAAACATGAACCAACTCTACCTGAGATAGCCAGTCTAGCCTACAGCACTCTCTTTTAAGCATGGTTCTACAGATAACGTGTCCTATAAACAATGGAACACTTATGGCAGTTATATAGGATAGTGAGGTAAAGGGTGGGGTTTTAGACCAGACACGCTATAGATATTGCCTTTGAACTGCATGACAACAGCTCTTAGGGATGGGTCGCTCCTGTCGTGGTTGATCGTGGTTGATACTACAGGTGTTTTGAACAAGTCTGTAATGACACTAGTTTCCCCACCATAATTTTCCGTCATATACCAGCGTCCCCAACCTCAGATCTTTGACCATAGACGTTGCTATTTTGAGCGGTGAATGGTTTTCACATTTCGCTTGTAAAGCCATGACAAGAAAGCAGTTATCTCTTTCTGTCTCTTATCTTTTGTATCCAACAGCCACAATAAAGTGGTTTAGACCCAACATTTAGTGTACCACGTTGTACAGTCAGTCTTCTGGTATTGTCTCTCCCTCTCATCCCCTGTATTTAAGGGGCAGCTCCGTAAGTGAAGAAAGCTCCTTTAAAAAGACAATAGTTTCACTGTCAACCTCAATAGTCTGTTTACTTTACGTCTTCTTTTATGTTACTATTGTACCTCTGGCATTTACCTCCACTGATCTCTGTGATCAAAAGTTGAAAGTAAAGTAATGGTATGTGGACGCAACAGCTTTGACATCCTCCCTGCCTCCCTTCCCAAAGAATGTGACTTTTTACCTGCATCTCCTGTAAAGTACCTACCGTTTTCCTCTGTCTCTCCCTGTCCACTCCCACTCCTGTTATTCTGCATCTCCTCTCCTCTACCACTCTCTCCTTTGTACTCCTCTATCCTCCCTCTATCCCCCTCTCTCCCCACCTCTCCTCCCTGTCTGTCTTCTATTCACAGTCCTGGACTCACAACATTTCTAAGGAGAAGGAGTTCCTGATTAAGCTGGTGAAGGCTGGGGTTATACAGGACTTGACCAATGGGATCTGTGGCTCAGGATGCTGATGACAACATCCAGCCAATCCCAGGTCACAGAGAGATAGAGAGAGGAGAAACACGGAAGCAGCATTGTGTAGTTCTGCTCTGTTCCCCCCAACCTAACCTGCACCCCTGGCTGAGCCATACTGTATTCAGGAAAGAAGGCTGGTGAAGGGTTCTGAAGGGTTTCTCGCTCTGACAGAGGAGAACTGTGGTAAATGGCATAATCCCTGCACTACACTAGAGAGATAGAACTACAACATTCTAGAATTCTCTACAAAACCGAGAGCTAGAACTGTCTAGAACACTGAGAGCTACACACTATTCTGTTTAAGGATTTGCTGCAGTGTGACATTACAGTTTGATGAAAAGATGGACTGACAATCTGGACATAATGGGTTGTGCCAAGAATACCTCTGGAGAAGGATAAAGGACATGCCTCTACTCATACTTCGACAGTATACCTGAATGTATTCTGTCACCACGTACGCATCACTGTTATATATTTATTTGAATCTCTTGTAATGGCAGCATTGCCCTCTCTGGGCTCAGTCGAATAGGTTTCCAGACAGGTAGCAAATAATGCACATACATATTCTGCTTCTAATGTATCGGGAAGTGGACGGAAGGGCCGGTGCTCGTGGTTTAGAAGCCCTCCACACCTTCCTTCCCCCTTTAAGATATGCTTTTAAATGATTTACCTTGAGAGATTACTTTGTTCTCCTCTGTCTTTTTTAAAATGCAAAGATCAAGAAAAAAAAATGGGGGGTGACGAGTGACCGACCCCCCTCACTGGATAAACATGTTTTATTTTCAGAGAAGCACTGAGCTTTGTGTCATTTTCAGTTCATCAGTGTTCTTCCCAAACACTCATCTGTCCTGGATCACGTTTCAGACTGTTACTCTGGTCTTAATGCTGTTATATGTGTCTATAGGGCTCTGGTCAAACATTGTGCACTATATAGGGAATAGGGTGCCATTTGGGGTGCATACTTTATTTCAAGTCTGCATGGCCTGCAAACATAATCAGTGTTACTACTTACTACTGTCAGTTGTTGTTTAAACAATTGAGGTTTATCAATTTTAAATGTCTTGTTTTATTTCTTTGTTTCTTTGTATTTTGTTAAGCAATAATATATGGTGTCTTAACCACCGTTCTCTGTTCAGCCACATATTATCTTATTTTCTACTCATATGCACAAGCCAAAGCACTTGATCTGAACTTCTCATCGCTCATACACAGCAGGGGAGACGGCTGAGGGAAACGGCTCATAATAATGGCTGGAATTGAGTCAATGGGATTGTTTCAACCACATGGAAACCATATGCTTGATACCATTCCATCGACATTCAGCCATTATTATGAGCCGTCCTCCGCTCAGCCGCCTCCACTGATACACAGTCACTACACTATGGATCGTCGTGCATCAAGATGGTTTGATAAATGAAATAAAGCAGATTATAACTCTGCCCCTTGTCATTTTATGAAATGCATACAACTGGAGAGAGGTAATGAAACGTGTTTTTATATTCCTGTTTTTAATGTTTAATTGAATATTATAACTACTGTTGTCTTCCCTAAACGTTTTTTTTGCATTTAAAAAGCATCTATTTGATATTGCAACACAGCAATGTCTAACAGTGTTGTTTTCTAATGCCATGTTGTTCAGATACAGTATATGTTTGTGTTTCTAAGTTTTCCACCCACCCATCCATGTATTCCAGGAGTGGATACACCTTATCAGAAAGATCATCTCAGCTTTTCTTGTCCTACTAAGTGGCATCAACAAACAGTCAGTGTTTATGAGAGAGTGCTGGTAAACATGGTCAATGTAACTGGTGGGGCTGAGTCATCATTGTGTTGTGAGCTGGGTTCAAATACTATTAGAAATCTTTCAGTCTTTCAGCGTTTGCTCTAGCTTCCCTGGAGTGCCAGTTCGGTAGGTTTTGCAGATTTTTTGACTATTCTATTGGTCCATTAAGCCAGGGAAGATCAATCAAGCATGATAAAATAGTTGAGATGGTTTCGAATAGCATCTGAACCCAGGTCTGCTGCTTTCTTGGGTGGGTTCTTGCAGGATATTTGTGGGGAAAAGGTCAAGGACAGGGAATGTTCTATGTTCCACACGTTGGAGACTGCCAACAACAGAACAGTATCCTGGGAACAGATTACTGACCATCTTAACTCTTTGAGACTAACCACTGGTGTGTGTGTGTGTGTGTGTGTGTGTGTGTGTGTGTGTGTGTGTGTGTGTGTGTGTGTGTGTGTGTGTGTGTGTGTGTGTGTGTGTGTGTGTGTGTGTGTGTGTGTGTGTGTGTGTGTGTGTGTGTGTGTGTGTGTGTGTGTGTGCTTGAGTGCAAGCGGAAATTTGTTTTGCCATGGTTACTATTGCATTGTAACTATACCTTTTTTGTAATGAGTCAGAGGTGTTACCAAGCTTGTATTGCCTTCAGCCAGGAGGGAGAGTCCAACCCAACCATTTGGTCTGCAAGTTAGATCAGGTTAGTTAGAGAGAGCTGTGGCTCAGACAGGTTAGACAGCTGTGGCACCATAACACCAGTCCAACAGGGACTCAATTTATCTCACCTCTGTAGAAAGAAACAGGAGAAGCCGGGAGAGGCTGAAGTCTGCTGAAAGCTGGAGTTTGCTATTCCAAAAGGAATGTCTGTTCACTTCTTTTGGACTTAGGAGTGCTGCCTTAATGGCTAGAATAGTTATCAAGGGCCACCCTTACACAACACTAGGGCTGCGTCCCAAATGGCACCCTTTTCCTTATATAGTGCACTGCTTTTGACCAGAGCCCTATGGGTGCCGTTTGAGACAGAGATGACTTCAGTTTATTAAAGTGATTTCACCTCATATGACATTCTTCTGCTGTGAGTCATGAAAGAGAGACTTCAAAGATTTCACATGGATAGAGAAATCAATGTAGTGTGTGGATGTTTATCTCATTACAGACTTGGCTCTAAGGCTATGGTTATAGTTTGAGTCCACACTTAGAAGACTGTCAAAGGTGCAGGGTGACTGGGGTCAATGTCAGGATTATTGTAGCTCTGGTCCAGAGCATTACATGCGTCCTAAAGAAGGCATGTAACGCCCTGGACCAAAGCTAGGGTTATTGCTGCTAATAAAAAGGTTGGTTTTGAGTCCAAGCCTGAGCTACAGTATATGGATAGGGTCAGTGATAGGTGTTACATATACAGTGCATTCAGAAAGTATTCAGACCCCTTGACTTGTTCTACATTTTGTTACATTACAGCCTTATTCTAAAATGTATTAAATTGTTTTTTCCCCCTCATCAATCTACACATAATACCCCATAATGACAAAGCAAAAACAGGCTTTTAGAAATGTGCAAATGTATATATAAAAAACCCGGAAATATCACATTTTCATAAGTATTCAGACCCTTTACTCAGTACTTTGTTGAAGCACCTTTGGCAGTGATTACAGCCTCGAGTCTTCTTGGGTGACGCTACAAGCTTGACACACCTTTATTTGGGGAGTTTCTCTCATTCTTCTCTGCAGATCCTCTCAAGCTCTGTCAGGTTGGAGTAGCAGCACATCTATTTTCAGGTCTCTTCAGAAATCTTCAGAAATGTTAGCTGCTTTGGCAGCAGCTAATGGGGATCCATAATAAATTAAAATACAAAGGACATCCAGATACTTGTCCCAAAGCCACTCCTGCGTTGTCTTGGCTGTGTGCTCTGGGTCATTTTCCTGTTGGAAGGTGAACCTTCGCCCCAGTCTGAGGTCCTGAGTGCTCTGAAGTAGGTTTTTATCAAGAATCTCTCTGTACTTTTCTCCATTCCTCTTTCCCTCGATCCTGACTAGTCTCCCAGTCCCTGCCACTGAAAAACACAGCATGATGCTGTCACCACCGTGCTTCACCGTAGGGATGGTGCCAGGTTTTCTCTAGACCTGACGCTTGACATTCAGTCCAAAGAGTTCAACTTGGTTTCATCAGACCAGAGCTGTCATGTGCCTTTTACTGAGGAGTGGCTTCTGTCTGGCCACTCTACCATAAAGGCCTGATTGGTAGAGTGCTGCAGAGATGGTTGTCCTTCTGGAAGATTCTCCCATCTCCACAGAGAAACTCTAGAGTTCAGTCAGAGGGACCATCGGGTTCTTGGGCACCTCCCTGACCAAGGCCCTTCTCCCCCTATTACTCAGTTTGGCCCGGCAGCCAGCTCTAGGAAGAATCTTAGGGGTTGCAAACTTCTTCCATTTAGATTCTCATAGCAAAGGGTCTGAATACTGTAAATAAGGTATTTCTGTTTTTTATTATAATACATTTGCAAGAATTTCCAAAAACCTGTTTTCGCTTTGTCATTATTTTAGAATAAGCCTGTAATGTAACATAATGTGGAAAAAGTCAAGGGGTCTAAATACTTTCTGAATGCACTGTATACTGAACAAAAATGTAAACGCAACATGCAACAATTTGATAGATTTTTACCGAGTTACAGTTCGTATGAGGAAATCAGACAATTGAAATAAATTCATTAGGCCCTAATCTATGGATTTTATATGACTGGGAATACAGATATGCATCTGTTGGTCAGAGATACCATAAAAAAAATGGGCCTCACAATGAGCCTCAGGATCTCGTCACAGTATTTCTGTGCATTCAAATTGCCATCGATAAAATACAATTGTGTTCGTTGTCCGTAGCTTATGCCTACCCATACCATAACCCCACCACCACCAACGTTGACATCAGAAAACCACTCGCCCACACAGCGCAATAAACGTGGTCTGCGGCTTATGGTATAGAAATTAACATCAAATTATCTGGCAACAGTTCTGATGGACATTCCTGCTGTCAGCATGGCAATTGCACGCTCCCTCAAAACTTGACATCTGTGGCATTGTGTTGTGTGACAAAACTGCACATTTTAGAGTGGACTTTTATTGTTAACAGCACAAGGTGCACCTGTGGAATGGTCATTATGTTTAATACGCTTCTAACAGGGATGTAAACACATTTGTGCACAACATTTTAGAGAAATAAGCTTTTTGTGCAAATGCAACATTTCTGGGATCTTTTATTTCAGCTCATGAAACACTTTACATGTTGTGTTTATATTTTTGTTCAGTATAGTTATGGCTGAGGTTTCTATTCTTGTCTTGTCTTGGCTTGGATGCAGTCCCTATGTCTGCGTTCCAAATGGCACCCTATTCCCTATATAGTGCACTATTTTTGACCAATGCCCTATAGGCCCTGGTCAACAGTAGTGCACTACATACAGTCTATAAGGAATAGGTTGTCATTTGTGATGCATACTATGAGTATGCTTTCATGAGATTATTTGGAGCCTGCTACAGTATAAATTGGCTTGTTAATAGTGTGCACCATGTAATGGACACTGTTTGGCTAAAGGATCCTAGCGCCAACATATCGCAATTATTCTGCTAATAAATGTTATGAGATCTTAAAAACATTGCACTCTATTTCAGAACATGTTATAAGCTGTGTTTAGTGGACCACGTTTGTGTTTTCTTCTCTTTTACTTTGAAGCAGAATGGATGTCCTAGATCAGTACTCTCCAACCCTGTTCCCGGAGAGCCCACCCTCCTGTAGGTTTTTACTCCAGCCCTGTTCCCGGAGAGCCCACCCTCTTGTAGGTTTTCACTCCAGCCATGTTCCTGGAGAGCTACCGTCCTGTAGGTTTTCCCTCCAACTCTGATCCTGGAGAGCTACCCTCCTGTAGGTTTTTACTGCAGCTCTGTTCCCGGAGAGCCCACCCTCCTGTAGGTTTTTACTCCAGCCCTGTTCCCGGAGATCCCACCCTCCTGTAGGTTTTTACTCCAGCCCTGTTCCCGGAGAGCCCACCCTCCTGTAGATTTTTACTCCAGCCCTGTTCCTGTAGAGCCCACCCTCGAGTAGGTTTTTACTCCAACCTTGTTCCCGGAGAGCCCACCCTCCTGTAGGTTTTTACTCTAGCCCTGTTCCCGGAGAGCCCACCCTCCTGTAGGTTTTTACTCCCACCCTGTTCCCGGAGAGCCCACCCTCCTGTAGGTTTTTACTCCAACCCTGTTCCTGGAGCGCTACCGTCCTGTAGGTTTTTACTCCAGCCCTGTTCCCGGAGAGCCCACCCTCCTGTAGATTTTTACTCCAGCCCTGTTCCTGGAGAGCCCACCCTCCTGTAGGTTTTTACTCCAGCCCTGTTCCCGGAGAGCCCACCCTCCTGTAGGTTTTTACTCCCACCCTGTTCCCGGAGAGCCCACCCTCCTGTAGGTTTTTACTCCAACCCTGTTCCTGGAGAGCTACCGTCCTGTAGGTTTTTACTCCAGCCCTGTTCCCGGAGAGCCCACCCTCCTGTAGATTTTTACTCCAGCCCTGTTCCTGGAGAGCCCACCCTCCTGTAGGTTTTTACTCCAGCCCTGTTCCCGGAGAGCCCACCCTCCTGTAGGTTTTTACTCCAGCCCTGTTCCCGGAGAGCCCACCCTCCTGTAGGTTTTTACTCCAGCCCTGTTCCCGGAGAGCCCACCCTCTTGTAGGTTTTCACTCCAGCCATGTTCCTGGAGAGCCCACCCTCCTGTAGGTTTTTACTCCAGCCCTGTTCCCGGAGAGCCCACCCTCCTGTAGGTTTTCCCTCCAACTCTGTTCTTAGAGTGCTGCCCTCCTGTAAGTTTTCACTCCAGCCCTGTTCTTAAGAGTGCTGCCCTCCTGTCGGTTTTCACTCCCACCCTGTTCTTAGAGTGCTACCCTCCTGTAGGTTTTCACTCCAGCCCTGTTCTTAGAGTGCTGCCCTCCTGTCGGTTTTCACTCCCACCCTGTTCTTAGAGTGCTACCCTCCTGTAGGTTTTCACTCCAACCCTGTTCTTAGAGTGCTGCCCTCCTGTAGGTTTTCACTCCCACCCTGTTCCTGGAGAACCCACCCTCCTGTAGGTTTTCACTCCAACCCTGTTCCTGGAGAGGTATCGTCCTGTAGGTTTTAACTCCAACCCTGTTCCCGGAGAGCCCACCCTCCTGTAGGTTTTTACTCCAGCTCTGTTCCCGGAGAGCCCACCCTCCTGTAGGTTTTTACTCCAGCCCTGTTTCTGGAGAGCCCACCCTCCTGTAGGTTTTTACTCCAGCCCTGTTCCCGGAGAGCCCACCCTCCTGTAGGTTTTTACTCCAGCCCTGTTCCCGGAGAGCCCACCCTCCTGTAGGTTTTTACTCCAGCCCTGTTCCCGGAGAGCCCACCCTCCTGTAGGTTTTTACGCCAGCCCTGTTTCTGGAGAGCCCACCCTCCTGTAGGTTTTTACTCCAGCCCTGTTCCCGGAGAGCCCACCCTCTTGTAGGTTTTCACTCCAGCCATGTTCCTGGAGAGCCCACCCTCCTGTAGGTTTTTACTCCAGCCCTGTTCCCGGAGAGCCCACCCTCATGTAGGTTTTCACTCCAACCCTGTTCTTAGAGTGCTCCCCTCCTGTAGGTTTTCACTCCCACCCTGTTCCTGGAGAGCTACCCGCCAGTAGATTTCCACTCTAACCCTGTTCCTGGAGAGTGAACCTCCAGAAGGTTTTAACGCCAACGCTGTTCCTAGAGAACCCACCCTCCTGTAGGTTTTAACTCCAACCCTGTTCCTGGAGAGCTACCGTCCTGTAGGTTTTTACTCCAGCCCTGTTCCCGGAGAGCTACCATCCTGTAGGTTTTTACTCCAGCCCTGTTCCCGGAGAGCCCACCCTCCTGTAGGTTTTTACTCCAACCCTGTTCTTAGAGTGCTACCCTCCTGTAGGTTTTCACTCCCACCCTGTTCCTGGAGAACCCACCCTCCTGTAGGTTTTCACTCCAACCCTGTTTCTGGAGAGCTACCGTCCTGTAGGTTTTAACTCCAACCCTGTTTCTGGAGAGCCACCCTCCTGTAGGTTTGAATGCCAACCCTGTTCCTGGAGAGCGACCCTCCTGTAGGTTTTAACTCCAGCCCTGTTCCTGGAGAGCCACCCTCCTGTAGGTTTTAATGCCAACCCTGTTCCTGGAGAGGCACCCTCCTGCAAAACCTTAAGGAGGGTAGCTCTCCAGGAACAGGGTTGGAGAGCCCTGTCCTAGACAGTAGATGATCAGATAAATCACACACAAGGTCTGCTGTGTTGTTTTCTATTCAGAAACACCATGGTAACTACAGTAATAAATTATATGATTTCTCGTTAGTGGTTTACTGTAATGGTCGTAAAAGAAGACTAGTGATATTAGATACATTTAGATTTGATGATCTACACACCAATATACTGTAGATTTATCTTGAAAATATATGGACTCAATATAGACAACCAAAAAACTAAACTAGAATCCAAACCAGCAGCTACAGTACTAGACAACAACCTAACAACAGCATACAACTCTCTAAGAATGCTGGCAGCCAGATCTTCCAATGGTTTTAATATGCTTGTAGCATCTGCTGTAAATAGTACCCAGATTTAGAAAGTGTGTGAGATCACAGACAGCTCTGCTATGGACACAACAGGCAGGTGTACACTATTTAAAGAGCTGGATCCTTGACCTGGACATGGTCTGTCACTGTGTGCGTGCGTGCATGTGTGTGCACATGTGTTCTGGGGTGGGGTGCTGGGGCTTGGTAGAGTGCACACAGACAGGTGGTCTGCTCTTCTCTACTCTATGTAGGTGGCCTCTGGTCTGAGCTGGGGAGGGGACACCGGGGGACAGCTCTCACATACCACCAGCAGCAGCAGGCCAGACGGGGTTCTGTTGCTGCTCCCAAGTCTTTTGATCTTCTTTTGATTCCTTCTTCTGTCTGACCTGAAATACGAGCCCTGGTTCTTGTCGGTGGTTCCCATCATTTTGTTTTAATTAAACCCTGAGTGAGGCAGGGTTTTGGTCTGCCCCTGCACTGTTCTCCAGTGGAGTGTGTCTGTGCAGTCTCAGGTTCCACACCCTTTTATTTTAACTGACACTGCATCTGCGCTGGATATACCCATGGCTGCTACAACGCTGACCCAAAAAAGTTTACTCAAAAATGGGAGACGTGGGAACACTTGCAGATGGAAAACATGTTGCTCCTTTTTCCTTTTCTCTGCCTCCCTCTATCTCCCTCCTCTCTCTTTCTCTCCATATCGCTCTCTCTCTCTCTGTCCCCGATGCATGCATGGGAAATGTTTGGGACTGAGGCTGGGATGCTGGAGAGGTTTATTTTCTAGTCCCCTTCTTTATGTCATTTCACAGCTGTGGTTTTTCATGTCATCTTGGGTCTCCTTGTCCCTTCTACAGCCTAAGAGGAGGCGTGCTCCTTCTCACTCCCCAGGTACAATGTTTATTGAATTAATGTTATTACACATTTTACTCTGTGAAACATCAGCATCCCAAAGCCAGCACTCACTCAGTTGTGTTCCAGAGAAGAGTGTTTACGTTAGCAGACCCAGCAGGCCCACAGCAAACCACAAGGGGATTTTAAGAGACCCATGAGCGTAGACACACACATGCCTAGTTCACATCTGCAATAGGGACAGAAGACAGACAGAGAAACAGGTGGTCTGGTCACTACACGTCTCCCGTTGCTGTTATATAGCCGCCATGAGAAATAACATTCTGTTTTCTCATTATCATTTGTATTATACTTCAGGAACTGACAGAATAGATTCTAGAACATGATGTGTTCTAGAACAAATGATGCATGTAATCACTGAAGGAAGATCTGATAGATACTCATTAGTAGTGTATGTGTAATGTGGACCAGGTTTGTTCAGCGATCCTCTTTTGCCACGCTGATCTACTGCTTGTTTTCTCAGGTTGCCAGGTGCTTTAGAGATATCTTCACATTTAGTATGCTCTCCAGAAATAGATGAAGTGGCTCACTGTGTTCCTAGCTCAGTGGAGTGGAATCACTAGGCTACATCTAGGAGAGAGAGAGTTCCTGTCCATCATGCCTTTTCACAAAGACTTCTCTCATGCTCCTCTTTCTCTCTCCTCACTCCAGCAATGTGAGTAATAGGCATACAGTGTGTTTGTTTGTGTTTGCTGGGTTCTGTACTTAACCCACAGTATTTTACAAGGGCATGCTGTTATAATGCAAGCAATGTGAAACGGTATATATGAATAATGAACAGGCTCTCAACCACCCATGCCTGGGAGAAATCCTCTGATCACCAACTCCTTCACAAGAGCAGGATGCTGTGAATCAGCAGGAGAGCTGAAGAACCTGGAAGCTTTAGCAGCAGGAGATCCAGGGGGGCCATGCCTGGCCACCCAGAGACTCTAACCCCTCACCTCTAACCCCACCTCACCACAGGAACAGGCCAAGAGGCCACATTTGATAAAGCTCTACATGTAGTCCTCCAGTGCCATTGTGAGCCTTACTCAGATGCCAAGATTACACGTTTCTTCATAGAGAGAAACCATGCTGGGATATGTGGATGGACACATGCTTGGCACTGCAGGGGGCTTGACACTAAGTACCTTAGCCACAGGTTAATTCCAGTGTCATGTTGTGTTTTAGATGCAAAGAGTGTGGTCATTTTGGAGTGGAGGGATGATCGGTAAATATCAAGCTTTGTTATATTAGATATGTGTCATCAACCTATTAATACTGCTACTGTGACCTCTCTATCAGGATTTAAAATCGTTCTCTTCTCAGTTTTAATTAGCCATGACTAAAGATACATGTGTGGGTTGGCAGTGTGGCACTGTGCTCAACATGCTCGAAACAAACGGTCCCTGCTTCAAGATCAATATGTCTGCTGTTTTGCAATAGTTCCCTTGGTCTTAAAGGGATGAAAAAGCACTCTGGATCAGGATCGGGGAAAGGTCTAAAAACAAACAACAATTTTTTTTTAAAGAAAACTAGCTTTAAAAGAAAATGACATCAAATAACTATCTCCCCATTTAAATACAAACCCAGGTCTCGGTTTGTGCACACACACCCGGTCGGGATCCTATTCTCCTCCTGCTATCCATCCAGAGTCAATGAATGTGTCCCAAATGGCACCCTATTTCCGGTATAGTGCACTACTTTTGACTAGGGCTTGGCCAAAAATAGGGCACTATGTAGGGAATATGGTTCCATTTGGGACAGTCTATGAGCTCTGTTGTTCCAGCTGAATTCCATACGCCTGAAAATACATCACTCTGACAGAGGCCAAATTGAGTTTAAATGGCTATTTGGAATAAAATTATTTCGGTCATCAATTCCTTTTGAAGGGTTCAGCCATCATTTCTGTAGAGAGGGAGGGAAGGTTAATTGTATCCATAGGGAAGTCCACTTGTGTTTTATGGCCTGGAAAGCACTGAGAACATTAATTAATGGTCATTGGTCCGTGTTAGAACATGTGAATTTAATCAGCCGGTTGCTCTTACAGTAGGAGGCTATAGGAGCAGAGAGAGGCTTGGGAAATGTTAGGAGGGAGATCTGAACTTCTGATGAAGGTGGATGGGAGGTGGTCTAGCTGAATGTCTGAAACTCCAGAGACGGAGCAGGTGGGCCCATGTTTGCTTAGTGCCTGGGCCAGGCCAGAGCAGGGAGGGCCTGTGTGGGCTGGGCAGGACAAGGTTCCCTGCTATGGGTCAGTGCGTGCCACTATGGCCTCCTGGGTGCCTGGCTGGCTTTTAGGACTTTTAGGAGTGTCATCATTGCTGGAGGCCGTCATTAATTTTCTCCCTATGAGCAGAGGTCAACTAGGTCTTCATACCTCTAAACCACTACCCAAGAACAGTCCAGAGGTCAACTAGGTCCTCATAGTTGCTGTGTATATATTCCTGTGTATATCAAGAATGGTCCACAACCCAAAGGACATCCAGCCAACTTGACACAAATGTGGGAATCTTTGGAATCAACATGGGCCAGCATCCATGTGGAACACTTTCGACACCTTATAATCCATGCCCCAATGAATTGAGGCTGTTTTGAGGGCGAAAGGGGGTGCCACTAAATATTAGGAAGGTGTTCCTCATGTTTTGTACAATCAGTGTAGGTCCTCATACCTCTAAACCACTACACAAGAACAGTCTAGAGGTCAACTAGGTCCTCATACCTCTAAATCACTACACAAGAACAGTCCAGATGTCAACTAGATCCTCATACCTCTAAATCACTACACAAGAACAGTCCAGATGTCAACTAGGTCCTCATACCTCTAAACCACTACACAATAACAGTCTAGAGGTCAACTAGATCCTCATACCTCTAAATCACTACCCAAGAACAGTCCAGATGTCAACTAGGTCCTCATACCTCTAAATCACTACACAAGAACAGTCCAGATGTCAACTAGGTCCTCATACCTCTAAACCACTACACAAGAACAGTCCAGAGGTCAACTAGGTCCTCAATCTTCTAAACCACTACATAAGAACAGTCCAGATGTCAACTAGGTCTTCAATCTTCTAAACCACCACACAAGAAGAGTCCAGAGGTCAACTAGGTCCTCAATCTTCTAAACCACTACACAAGAACACTCCAGATGTCAACTTGGTCCTCATACCTCTAAACCACTACACAAGAAGAGTCCAGAGGTCAACTAGGTCCTCAATCTTCTAAACCACTACACAAGAACACTCCAGATGTCAACTAGGTCCTCATACCTCTAAACCACTACACAAGAACAGTCCAGATGTCAACTAGGTTCTCATACCTCTAAACCACTACACAAGAACAGTCCAGAGGTCAACTAGGTCCTCATACCTCTAAACCACTACACAAGAACAGTCCAGATGTCAACTAGGTTCTCATACCTCTAAACCACTACACAAGAACAGTCCAGAGGTCAACTAGGTCCTCATACCTCTAAACCACTACACAAGAACAGTCCAGATGTCAACTAGGTCCTCATACCTCTAAACCACTACACAAGAACAGTCCAGATGTCAACTAGGTCCTCATACCTCTAAACCACTACACAAGAAGAGTCCAGAGGTCAACTAGGTCCTCATACCTCTAAACCACTACACAAGAACAGTCCAGATGTCAACTAGGTCCTCATACCTCTAAATCACTACACAAGAACAGTCCAGAGGTCAACTAGGTCCTCAATCTTCTAAACCACTACACAAGAACAGTCCAGATGTCAACTAGGTCCTCATACCTCTAAACCACTACACAAGAAGAGTCCAGAGGTCAACTAGGTCCTCAATCTTCTAAACCACTACACAAGAACACTCCAGATGTCAACTAGGTCCTCATACCTCTAAACCACTACACAAGAACAGTCCAGAGGTCAACTAGGTCCTCATACTTCTAAACCACTACACAAGAACAGTCCAGAGGTCAACTCCCTCCCCCCCATTACACTGCTGCTACTCTCTGTTGTTATCATCTATGCATAGTCACTTTAATAACTCTACCCACATGTACATATTACCTCAACTAACCGGTGCTCCCACACATTGACTCTGTATCGGTACCCCCCTGTATATAGTCTCGCTATTGTTATTTTACTGCTGCTCTTTAATTACTTGTTACTTTTATTTCTTATTCTTATCTGTATTTTATTTTTTTATTTTATTTTTTTAAACTGCATTGTTGGTTAGGGGCTCGTAAGTAAGAATTTCACTGTAAGGTCTACACCCGTTGTATTCGGCGCATGTGACTAATAAAATGTGATTTGATTTGATTTGATTTGAACTAGGTTCTCATGCCTTTGGACCACACCAGTCACAGTGTGTCCAGGGCCTTTTCTCAATTGGATTTGCTAAACTCCGTTGTCTTCTGTCCTCTCTCGCCTCCTTATGAAAAAGGTCAAAGGTAATGGAGGATAGGCGGCTAGGAAAGGGAATGTGGATGAAAATGCGTTTGTATGAAATGAGACTCCTTCTCCACATCAGGCAAATTACGTTTACAGGGTGGATCCCAAAATAAATGTGTAAAGTGAACAAAATCATTTAAGTTAGTTTCACAAAACATTTTATTGTTTTTAAACGTGTGCATGCTTTTCTCCTCCCGACAAAACAAAAGCTGATTCCAAGGGCGTGTGGCAGATTTCAAAACGTTTCCACGAAGGACTCAGATAAGATACACATGAATATCCTCGATGAAAGGTGGCTATAAAGCAGGGGAGGACGCTCTTCCGTTTGCCTACTAATGAAATGGCATCTCCTTGAACACTTATCGGTTTCTGGGTCACGGAGGAGAGAAGACGAAGGAGAGAGGGTGGAGAATGGACTTTTGCCCAAATGAGAAAAGGCCCAGAGCTGCTGCCAGGTCTTCAGACCACAACACTACTCACTGGTCACAGTCCAGGACTGCTGCAGGGGTCAACTAGCTCCTCATGGCTCTATAGACCACAACACTAGTCTAAGACTCACAGTCCAGGACTGCCTGCTGCCCCTGTCCAACCCCTCCACAGTCACATGTGACCCATAACCAACCACACAGTGAGGATACTGAATACAATTCAGGCTTTATACATTTTTGGCTTAAGAGGTTGTTTTGGTCATGCTGATGCTGTTCTCTGAGCAATGCTGAATAAAGACCTGGCCTCAGAGTCAGCAGCGTGGCCTGGAGTCACTCCTCAGTGCCCCTGTGAGCCCTTCTGTCTCCTGCCCCAGTGCCCCAGTCAGCCTCCTGTCCTGTCTCCATGCCCTAGCTCCAGGCAGGCTGGCACGTTGGCTGGTCTCACCCTGTCAGGCAGCCTCCCAGGCTGGCCAAAGCTCGGCCAGCGGAGTGTGGCTGGGTCAAGCACCAGCAGCACCCAGTGAGCCAGTCAGCATCCATCGCTGCCCAAAGAAGGCAACCCTCTGTGGGGCTTTAATCTGCTGTTTGGCACCGGCCTGGGCTGAAGATGCTATGGCTTCGCGCTCCTGAGGTGGAGAAGAGATCCACAATCTGGAAAAGAGGTTTAGTTTGTGTTCCAAATGGCCCCCTTGGCCTCCTATTCCCTATATAGTGCACTACTTTTGATCAGAGACCTATGGGTTCTGGTTAAAAGTAGTGCAAAACATAGGAAATAGGGTGCCATTTGGGACAGACATGTAGAGTTCAGAGCTGGCTGGCCCTGGCCTTGTAGCCAGTCGGGTGGGTTGGATTCCAGGCCAATCTTGATAACACCTCTAAAGCTTGCGATTCAGATTGCACCCCAGTCGCTTGCGGGAAGTTTGGTCATGAAAGCTTCCATCCCAAATGCCACCCTATTCCCTATTTAGTGCACTATTTTTGGTCAGGGCCCATAGTGCACTATATAGGCAATAGGTTACCATTTGGGACGTAACCTGGCTCATTACTGAGGTTTGTTTTATCAATTGTTAAGTGTGTGACTGGTGGTTTAAATGGCCTTATCTCAGAAACAAGCATTGGGCCAATTGTGGTCACATAGAAAAGTGTGGGTATTGATTAGGCATCAAGTAATTGTGTATGGATTGTAAAAATAAACACTTGAAATTCAACCTATTTTAAAACAAAGTCCCTTTGTTTAAGTTTATTATGTCAAGCAAGTAGGCTACTGATATGATAAACGATCACAAGGGTCATTCAACAGGCAAAACGAGAAGACAATTCTACATGTTACTAGATGTCAAATTATGATTGTCATGGGTCATTTGTCGGTTTCGTTGTTTTCATGAGATAACACATTATACAAGTACTTCAGTGCAGTGTGTAAAGTTAATACCAGTACTGCAGTGCAGTGTGTAAAGTTAATACCAGCAGTGTGGTTGCATTTGACGCTCATAAAATGGGTGTACAGCTCTCTCCTATAGGTTGCCTTCAAGTGCTCGTTTAACATGCGCAGTTAATAGACACCGCCGCTCGCGCGCGATCCTTTGGAATCTAAATGGGACGCGCCACCCATTCTAACTGAACCGGGTCAACTTTGGACGTAAAAGAACGAGATACGCAATCAAGTTAATGTAGAGATTAAAATAAGGAACCGAAATAGTAAGTAGGCCTAATCATGAGCGTTTGTAAATTGAGTGTCATTTCACAGAAAGCAACCTGTGTAGGCTTTTGTGGGCTGGGATCATGTGATAGACGGTGGAATTTGACACCACCCCAGGCTTTAAAAAACGTGAGCCAACTCACATCTGTATTTGGAGCTACAATTTAACACTAACATCTGCAGTTTTCAGTGAAGAAAGAGGGAGACTATTTATATTCAATGAGAACGATACCTGTGACGCGGACCATAACGCATCTCGGGCGCATCCATTGTGGAACATACAGAGAATCCCATGATCAAGTGAAGTTCTGTATGGAACTCTTATCTGTCTATCTGGAAGTTTTTCAGAAAACTTTGGCTGCATATTTTTAATTAAAATTAAGATTGCGCAAGTATGCCAGTGTATGTAAGAGAGGAATCCAGAGAAATATTTCTAAGGAATGAAGTGCCATTGCATTTAGTTTTTTTTGGTCTTATAAGGTTGATGTTTTTCTGCTCACACACACGTCCATGATTGGGAAGGTTGTCGGTGAAGGTAAGATTCAAATAAACACTATTGTTTTGTTGGCTAATTCTATAATAATCTATGTTTAATGTTTGTTTTGCTTACAGTAAAGTTTAATGTTTTAAATTACCACACACAAGCAAACAATGTCGATGTAGCCTATATAATATGTCAGTAATTGCAGCCTAGTTATTGCAGTCATGTTCAAACTCCTGCGCGGCATGAATTGGACTCTCTTCAGCTGCGCTCTGTAATGATCATTTGACTTTGTGCCAAATGTGCCAAGTCCTTTGACTTGTAATCCAACCTATATTAGTTTATATTTCTATCTATCTAACTCTGACATAAATGCTAATCCTACTTCTTCTACATAATAATTGTAATTTATTACTACAACGAATGATAATGGTGGTCATAATAATTACAATATTAGTAATATACCAATAATGTTAATAATAATAGCAATAACAATAATAATAATACAGTTATTGGTAATAAACAATCAAACGTTCAGTACAAATTGTATAGCTGTGTTATTTTTCTGTATGCATGTTTGTGTTTCTAAAGCATTTATCCACTTGTGCGCAAAAAACTAATAAAATATATTCCTCTTCTAATTTGAAATGCAGAGATTTCAAAGAATGTATACCAAGAAAGCACTGTCAACGAAAGAGATGTTAAATACCTACAAAGTCAAATGTTTATTTGATTAGATAGTTGGATAGGACAATTGACATCTACCACATATGCGTAAATGCATGGGAATCATGGAAGGATATTCGTTGGAGCGAGTGCGGGACCGACTGGTGCGTGGAGAAATTGTGATTTCAGGCTGTTTGTTTTTTCCATCGTTAGGTCACTTTATTTTCCTGGTCGCAGATGTCAGTCTGTGTGGTGATATTGAACTCGACACCCTCTTAAGCGTTTTCCAAAGAGGGCGACAAACCACCTGCTACTTGTGTGATTAAATTGTTTAGCTCTGGGTCCGGAGCTGTATTTTAGTTCTAAAGAGACCGTTTCATTGGTGTGGATGTTCATTTGTTCACCTTTGCCATTTTCATTTTAATGTTAGCTATGTTTTACTTGACATGTGTATCAAGTTGACAAGCTTGTTTTTCTTCTAACATGAGTGTTTTTACTGATGAATGAAACCAAGCTGAAAATTGCATTAGAAAAATAGGCTATTTTAAAGTTCAAAATGGGTTTACCCAGGTCCTAGGTGCAGACAGTGATTGTTATCTGCAGTTACTTGAGGCTGGAGCAAATCACCATCAAGCTTCCCCATCTATCTATCTATCTATCTATCTATCTATCTATCTTTCTCTCCATCCCTCTCTCCATCACTCTCTCCCTCTGTCCTTTTAAGGTATTTTTACAAATGTGTCTAGAATGTTAAATAGGTCCATTGTCTGCTCTCTCATGGAACTATGGCCTCTTCATGTAGGCAGTAAATTATATCGCTATCCTCTTACCAGATAAAATGCATTAATAATGGTGGGATTGTTTATTTGAAATGAAAGAAAGGCAATTAGTTTGTAGTAGAAGTCTTTCCTCTGAGTTTAAAATGCCCTAACTATACACAACAATAACCAGTTACTCTGTTATACTCTTAAGCTGAAATGTGTATTGTCCTGTGTCAGGACAGGAGTTACATAAAAGGTTAGAAAACAGGAGAAGATGTGTTGCAGTACATATCCTCTTTTAAAGGATACACCAAATCCCAACAGGGTCCATTTAGTAATCCATAAGGAGGGGGTAAGGCAGGGATAGGGCATGGGTGCTCTGCTGGGGTGCTGGGGAGCTGGGGAGAGTTATGGGCTGCAGTCAGGTTGTGGCAGAATAACGGCAGTCTGCTTTATAGCAGTGAGGACTAATGAGAGGCCTGGTAGTAATGACAAACACCTTCAGTCCTTCAGTTTTCAGTCCCCTCTCAGGGTCAGGTCAGACCTCACCATTAACAACCAGTTAGAGTAGCAGCCCATACTCCAAATGCCATACTTCATACTCCATCCTTAGCTGGTAGCTTGGTCCCATACTGAATGTGCTGTAGGAAACCTTTGGATTGTTGGTTGTTGTGCCATACATGACAACAATAGTGGAATTGTCTGCAGCGCATCGAGTATAGGCCCAGGCAATATCTGTGGATCAATAGAGCTGGGAGATACAGAGGGTGTGACAGGCACCTTGCTCTCAGTCAGAACCCTTTCTCTCAGTCAGAACTCTTGCTCTCAGTCAGAACCCTTTCTCTCAGTCAGAACCCTTTCTTTCAGTCAGAACCTTTGCTCTCAGTTAGAACCCTTGCTCTCAGTCAGAACCCTTGCTCTCAGTCAGAACCTTTGCTCTCAGTTAGAACCCTTGCTCTCAGTCAGAACCTTTGCTCTCAGTCAGAACCCTTTCTTTCAGTCAGAACCTTTGCTCTCAGTTAGAACCCTTGCTCTCAGTCAGAACCCTTGCTCTCAGTTAGAACCCTTGCTCTCAGTTAAAATCCTTTATTTCAGTCAGAACCCTTGCTCTCAGTCAGAACCCTTTCTCTCAGTCAGAACCCTTTCTCTCAGTCAGAACCCTTTCTCTCTGTCAGAACCCTTGCTCTCTGTCAGAACCCTTGCTCTCTGTCAGAACCCTTGCTCTCAGTCAGAACCCTTGCTCTCAGTTAGAACCCTTGCTCTCAGTCAGAACTCTTGCTCTCAGTCAGAACCCTTTCTCTCAGTCAGAACCCTTTCTCTCAGTCAGAACCCTTGCTCTCAGTCAGAACCCTTGCTCTCAGTCAGAACCCTTGCTCTCAGTCAGAACCCTTGCTCTCTGTCAGAACCCTTGCTCTCTGTCAGAACTCTTGCTCTCTGTCAGAACCCTTGCTCTCTGTTAGAACCCTTGCTCTCAGTTAGAACCCTTGCTCTCAGTTAAAATCCTTTATTTCAGTCAGAACCCTTTCTCTCAGTCAGAACCCTTTCTCTCAGTCAGAACCCTTTCTCTCAGTCAGAACCCTTTCTCTCTGTCAGAACCCTTGCTCTCTGTCAGAACCCTTGCTCTCTGTCAGAACCCTTGCTCTCAGTCAGAACCCTTGCTCTCAGTTAGAACCCTTGCTCTCAGTCAGAACTCTTGCTCTCAGTCAGAACCCTTTCTCTCAGTCAGAACCCTTTCTCTCAGTCAGAACCCTTTCTCTCAGTCAGAACCCTTGCTCTCAGTCAGAACCCTTGCTCTCAGTCAGAACCCTTGCTCTCAGTCAGAACCCTTGCTCTCTGTCAGAACCCTTGCTCTCTGTCAGAACTCTTGCTCTCTGTCAGAACCCTTGCTCTCTGTTAGAACCCTTGCTCTCAGTTAGAACCCTTGCTCTCAGTTAGAACCCTTTTTTTTAGTCCAGAACCCTTTCTGTCAGTCAGAACCCTTGCTCTCAGTTAGAACCCTTGCTCTCAGTCAGAACCCAGAAGGGTTAAGGTTAAGGTTATGGTAAGGGTTAAGGTTATGGTAATGGTTAAGGTTAGGGTAAGGGTTAAGGTTAGGTTTATGGCTAGGGTTAGTAGATAGTTTAAATGTTACTGAGTGTGTTTCTGCCGACTGTGTGTACATTATTAGTTGTCCTCTGATAGGGTCTCTGTTCTTATGACCTCATGCAGCATGACATGCGGTCATAACAGGCCCTGCTCAGCTGATCACTGTTGCAGATATGGAAACGTGCTTTGACACCAGACCATCCTTGACATTAATTGCTCACACCAGTAGAAATCCACTTTCTTTAGCTGAAAAACGATGGCCAGAGCTTACCCATGATGTTGCACAACGATTTAAGTCCATAAGTCATTGTTTTAGTCAAAGTATGATATATTTGATATAATCCGAACTTCACATGTTAATCCATGTGAATGCGGTGTATTTTCCTATGATATGACGTACAAATTATTTTCAGCCTACGTTTCGTTTCAGGGCTGGGTTTTATTTGAATTTTACCATCCAGCAGCATGGCATTGTTTATTAATCATACACAGCTGCAAAGTTAGCCATAAGATGGCGCCGAGGAACATGGCTGACGTTTTACATTCTCCCAACCAATTGTGCTACTCTGTTAGTTTTTTTGCGTTTTGTGTAACTTATTTTTTTACTTATTGTGTACATAATGTTGCTGCTACCGTCTTTTATGACCGGAAATAACTTCTGGACATCCGAACAGCGATTATTCATGGCAGACTGGAAGAAACTTTTTCTATTAACGTGTAGATTATCCTGCTTTCACTGGAACAGGCCCAGACCCCCGCCTTTTGCGTGAAGAAAAGACGCAGGAGAAGGGGCCGCAGATCGGGCAGCCTTCGGAGAATCCGTAGGCAAGCGAGTAAACTCCCACTACCATCCGTTCTTCTTGCTAACGTGCAATCATTGGAAAATAAAATTGATGACCTGCGATTAAGATGATCCTACCACTGGGACATCAAAAACTGTAACATTTTATGTTTCACGGAGACGTGGCTGAACGACGATATGGACAATATAGAGCTAGCGGGATTTTCCATGCACTGGCAGAACAGAGACGCTACCTCTGTTAAGACGAGGGGTGGGGGTGTGTGTCTGGTTGTCAATAACAGCTGGTGCGCAATGTCTAATATTAAAGAGGTTGAGGTATTGCTCGCCTGAGGTAGAGTACCTTATGATAAGCTGTAGACCACACTATCTACCAAGAGAATTCTCATCTATATTATTCTTAGCCGTCTATTTACCACCACAGAACGAAGCTGGCACTAAGACCGCTCTCAACCAACTCTATAAGAAAAGAAGAAAATGGTCACCCAGAAGCGGCGCTCCTAGTGGCCGTGGACTTTAATGCAGGCAAACTTAAATCAGTTTTACCAAATTTTTACCAGCATGTCACATATGCAACCAAAGAAAAAAACTCCTAGACCACCTTTACTCCACACACAGAGATGCATACAGAGCTCTCCCCCACCCTCCATTTGGCAAATCTGACCATAATTCTATCCTCCTAATTCCTGCTTACAAGCAAAAACTAAAGTAGGAAGTACCAGTGACTCGCTCAATACGGAAGTGGTCAGGTGACGCGGATGCTACACTAAAGGACTGTTTTGCTAGCACAGACTGGATATGTTCCGGGATTCATCCAATGGCATTGAGGAGTACACCACCTCAGTCATCGGCTTCATTAATAAGTGCATCGACAACGTCGTTCCCACAGTGACTGTACGTACATATCCCAACCAGAAGCCATGGATTACAGGCAACATCCGCATTGAGCTAAAGGCTAGAGCTGCCGCTTTCAAGGAGTGGGAGACTAATCCGGATGCTTATAAGAAATCCCGCTATGCCCTCAGCTGAACCATCAAACAAGCAAAGTGTCAATACAGGATTTAGATTGAATCCTACTACACCAGCTCTGACGCTCGTTGGATGTGGCAGGGCTTGAAAACTATTACGGACTACAAAGGGAAACCCAGATGCGAGCTGTCCAGTGACGCGAGCCAATCAGGCGAGCAAAATGCCTTTTAAGCTCGCTTCGAGGCAAGCAACACTGAAGCATGCACGAGAGCATCAGGTGTTCTGGATGACTGTGTGATAACGCTCTCGGTAGGGGATGTTAACATTCACAAAGCCGCTGGGCCAGATGGATTACCAGGACGTGTACTCAAAGCATGCGCGGACCAACTGGCGAGTGTCTTCACTGATATTTTCAACCTCTCCCTGTCCGAGTCTGTAATACCAACATGTTTTAAGCAGACCACCGTTGTGCCTGTGCCCATGAACACTAAGGTAACCTGCCTAAATGACTACCGACCCGTAGCACTCACGTCTGTAGCCATGAAGTGCCTTGAAAGGCTGATCATGGCTCAAATCAACACAATCATCCCAGAAACCCTAGGACCACTCCAATTTGCATACCGCCCCAACAGATCCACAGATGATGCAGTCTCTATTGCACTCCACACTGCCCTTTCCCACCTGGACAAAAGGAACACCTATGCGAGAATGTTATTCATTTACTACAGCTCAGCGTTCAACACCACAGTGCCCTCAAAGCTCATCAATAAGCTAAGAACCCTGGAACTAAACACCTCCCTCTGCAACTGGATCCTGGACTTCCTGACGGGCCACCCCCTGGTAGTAAGGGTAGGTAACAACACATCCGCCATGCTGATCCTCAACACGGGCCCCTCGGGGGTGCGTGCTCAGCCCCTTCCTGTACCCACTGTTCACTCATGACTGTGCGGCCAGGCACAACTCCAACATCATCATTACATTTGCCGATGACCCAACAGTGGTAGGCCTGATCACTGACAACAACGAGACAGCCTATAGGGAGGAGGTCAGAGACCTGGCCGTGTGGTGCCAGGACAACAACCTCTCCCTCAACGTGATCAAGACAAAGGAGATGATTGTGGACTACAGGAAAAAGTAGACCGAGCACGCCCCCATTCTCATCGACGGGGCTGCAGTGGAGCAGGTTGAGAGCTTCAAGTTCCTTGGTGTCGACATCACCAACAAACTAACATGGTCCAAGCACACCATGACAGTCGTGAAGCAGGAACGACAAAACCTATTCCCCTCAGGAGACTGAAAAGATTTGGCATGGGTCTTCAGATCCTCAAAAGGTTCTACAGCTGCATCATCGAGAGCATCCTAACTGGTTGCATCACTGCCTGGTATGGCAACTGCTCGGCCTCTGACCGCAAGGCACTACAGAGGGTAGTACGAACGGCCCAGTACATCACTGGGGCCAAGCTTCCTGCCATCCAGGACCTCTATGCCAGGCTGTGTCAGAGGAAGGCCCTAAAAATTGTCAAAGACTCCAGTCACCCTAGTCATAGACTGTTCTCTCTGCTAACGCACTGCAAGCGGTACCGGAGCGCCAAGTCTTGGTCCAAGAGGCTTCTAAACAGCTTCTACCCCCAAGCCATAAGACTCCTGAACATCTAGTCAAATGGCTTCCCAGACTATTTGCATTCCCCCCCCCCCCCCCCCCCCTCCATACCACTGCCACTCTCTTGTCATCTATTCATAGTCACATTAATTACCTCTAGCTACATGTACATACTACCTCAGATAGTCTGTGCCCACGCACATTGACTCTGTACCGGCACCCCCCTGTGTCTATTGTTATTTCTTACTGCTGCTCTTTAATTACTTGTTACTTTTATCTCTTATTCTTATCCATATTTTTGGAAACTGCACTGTTGGTTAGGCGCTCGTAAGTAAGCATTTCACTGTGGGGTACCTGTTGTATTCGGCGCATGTGACTGATACAATTTGATTTGATTTGTTCCACAGCCGAAGCCTGCCAGCTAAGCCTGCCTACCTACCAAATGTTGCACCGTGTCCATTACAATGAAAAGTTCTTTCAATAGTTGTCCATATTACTGGAGCTTCATCTTATTCTTTCAAACTATTTTTATGGCGGATTCTCTGACGCAATTTATGGAAGATACCAACACTTTTGAGATGACAATAGATGGCAAAGTCAAAGATATGCCAGTTGTTTCCATCTGTGGCAAACTTTTCCCTAAATCAATGCTTATGATAAATCCATTTCCAGAACCATCCACCTGGCTAATCTTTTGAATACAGTATAGTAAAAAAAACTGCAACAACATAACATTAGCTAGATAGATAAAGTTAGTCTTGTTAGTCTTGTTTTAAGTTAGTCTTGTTTTAACAGAGAAGTGCATACAAATACTTTGTGTTTCCCAAATGGCACCCTATTCCCTATTTACTGCACTACTTTTGACCAGGGCCCATAGCACTCTGGTTAAAGGTAGTGCACGATATAGGGAATAGGGTGCCGTAGTCAGTGTTTTAGAATAGGAGACCCAGGATCCTGCTGGTTTTCTGCGGAGGGGAAGATAATTACTAGGAAAAGCTTTTGGAATTGAGTTGTCTACTCCAAACAGCTTGCTGTGGCAATGCAGTATATTGGCATGTGTGTAAACAGAGCTAACTTCTCCCAGAAAGCCTGAGTCACAGATGTGGATGCGATGTCCCCAGCAGTGGAGAGAGGACACCATGCCAGCTCCTCTTCTCTCCCCCCACACTTCTCTCTGACCCAGCTACTATTTTTCTCTACCTAGCTACTCACACCATAGCAAGCACAATTGTTGGCGCAAAGCACATTTTCAATTTGAAACCTTCCCCTAACTACTTGAGACAATGTTTAACTTTATGAAATGCCAATGACTTTGTGAATGCTCTATAAAGCCTTTTATAAGTCATATTTCATTCAAAGTGAATCCCATGTTTGAATAATGCTTGTATAGTAGGCTACAGACTCAGAGCATGTCCATCCTAGCTGAGAGAGACTGTGAGAGAGAGACTGTGAGAGAGAGACTGTGAGAGAGAGACTGTGAGATAGAGACTGTGAGAGAGAGAGAGAGAGAGACTGTGAGAGAGAGACTGAGTGTGGTTGAGCGTGAAGCCAGAGAGTCACAGGTGTAGCTTACCGGTAGCCTCACTCCGAGCTTAGAGTCAGGCATAGACTCACAGTGGAGTTGTAGCCTCACTCCGAGCTTAGAGCCAAGCATAGACTCACAGTGGAGTTGTAGCCTCACTCCAAGCTTAGAGCCAAGCATAGACTCACAGTGGAGTTGTAGCCTCACTCCGAGCTTAGAGCCAAGCATAGACTCACAGTGGAGTTCGAGCCTCACTAACAGCCCAACTAAACATCTGCTCCACACAAGTCACGCTCACACGGAAGGAGCATGCTGGGAATGCAAACAGCCTCCACTTAATTTCTAAAAGGCAAATGTAAAAAATGTCTTCCAGACAGGGACTCATCCTTCAAGAGGCTCGGAGTGGTCCGCCACACACTAACACACACACACACACACACACACACACATTAAATCATACTCACACATAGTATAGTGTTTGTTTCGCTGGTGTACTGTTAAGGAAATTGAATAGTGTTTTGTTTGGACGGTTGGTGATCTGAATTCCATGTTAGTCACAGTAGCTTTCTCCGCAATGAGAGTTATCTAGATTCTACCCTTCTCTATATTACTGTATCGTCTGGATAAATGAATGGAGGTGATTACTCGCAGAGGAGATAAGGGGATCTTGATATATAACCTCTTTTAGTCATAATTCAAGTATTTTTCTCCTCTTTATTAAGGAAAGGGGGATACCTAGTCAGTTGTCCAACTGAATGTATTCAACTGAAATGTGTCTTCCGCATTTAACCCAACCCCTCTGAATCAGAGAGGTACGGGAGGCTGCCTTAATCGACATCCACGTCTTCAGCGACCGGGGAACAGAGGGTTAACTGCCTTGCTCAGGGTCAGAACAACAGATTTTTACCTTGTCAGCTCAGGGGATTCGATCCAGCAACCTTTCAGTTACTGGCCCAACGTTCTAAATTACATCCTTATAATGTGTTAACAGTAAACTTACAGTGTAAGTGGAACAAGTCACTGTAACCTGGGATATAGGCAAACTGTATGCATCCATCTTTGAACACTTGCGCCCTAAAACAATAATATGATTTTTTTTTTAATGAAATGTTATATGCTAATTAAATTACATAAAACATGCAGGGCTGTCACTTTGAATAAGGCTATTCCACCATACCCCCACGTCCTTCCATGACACGTGTTTTGCCATAGCGTCAATAAGGTTGACATGAAAGGGAGGTTCAGTACCTTCTAGAACCTTCCATCCTGTAACAGTACAGAAACTAACTGCATGGATGTATATTGTTGAAAGGTAGTGAGCTGAATGTGTCATACTCAACATGCTTTAAATCTCTATTAAAGTGTAAATCATCTCTGTTTGGGTATGTAAAATATTTGCTGCAGATTTGTTCAGCATGAGTACTATCAAACATCATTAAGGTTACTCAGAAGCCTCCGTGGAAGTTATGGAAGTCTTAACTGAGTGTGCCCGTTGCTTAATGAAGGATTTCACCAGATTTAGACATATTGTAACATGCAAAACAAGTGAGATGTGACCATGGGAAGTAGCATTTTGTACACTGAACTAAACTGAACAGCTACTCCATTGGTGAACTCTCAAGGTCAGAAGTGACATCCCCTTTCTGTTATTGAGAACAACTTTAGACTATCATAGTAGGCCACACACAAAGTTTTCCACTTGAGCATCATAAAGATGTAAAATACTCAGCAACTCTTGGGAGGACAATAGAAGTTCACCTCAAACATACTTTATTTATTATTATTATTATTATTATTGTTCAAAAAGTGAAGTAGCTGCAGTATTGTTGTTCCATCTGATTTGAGCATCACAACAGGTCCTCAGGTATGTTTAGCGGTCGCTAGTGTTTTCCCTGCCAGTGGCTCTATATTTCCCAGTCTGAAAGGAAACTGGCCCTCCAGGACAGCTCAGTCCAGGCAGCCAGGCTAAGGTCCTCTACGGCCCAGGGAGAAGGCCTGTTTTGACATGTCTCCATTCAGAGTGGCAGGCCAGATTAAGAATAGCCAACTAATTGACATTCTAACCATAACAGGCTTAATCTGTGGTCAACCATGTCCAATCCGTTGTGAACCATGCGCAAACTCAAGCACCTCCCGTCAGCTTTGAATCATGTGCTGCCTGATAGTGTTACATTTCTTATATTCTGAAGGGCACATCATCTGCGTATACTGTAGGCCTATGCATTGTAGCTACATTTCTATATTTCAATCTGAGGAAGACTTGCATAAGTGTGTGTGTTGCTGAAAAATAGGAGGTGGAGGAGCTATGTATACAGATATACTATCTTAATTTGATCTCTGTTGTCACAGAGAACTTTCCTGCACAGCAGGAAATGCAAACTTGTAGCAGTTGTGGGCTCGAGTCACATGACTTGGACTCGAGTTTGATGACTTGAAATTATCTGGCCAGGTTTTGTAATGTTTCATCACTTATTTTGTTGCACAAAGTCTTATTACTTAGTACTTATTCTTCACACAGCCAGACACAGTAGACGCAGCATCGCCCCTTGGGAAAAAACGTGCAACAGAT
Source organism: Salvelinus fontinalis (assembly GCF_029448725.1). NCBI lineage: Eukaryota > Metazoa > Chordata > Actinopteri > Salmoniformes > Salmonidae > Salvelinus > Salvelinus fontinalis. The sequence goes on along the minus strand of NC_074678.1, from coordinate 17,359,253 downwards.
TGGCTAGTGAAATGCATACTTGGCCCTTTGATTGGACCAGCAAACTGTCAATCAACACAGGTCAGGTGGATCGGCTCCCCAATTTTCTGGGGTAATCAAGAATATTAACTGTTTTTTGGGGGGAGTCGTGGAGCAAAGAGGAGACAGACGTTTTTGTGAGAAGACCAATTTTCGGGATGTCTCCTGGTCTGACAAACACCGCTGTAGCTCAGACACCTTCCACCGCAGATGTGGAAGGCCGACATAGGTGGATGCAGCCCATGCAAAAAAAACTGATATCTCTAGCTTAAACTGAGGGATTTTGATGGATATTTTTTATTATGTTACTTACACTGATGCACGGGTGCATCAATAGACTCTTAAGGATTAAACGTCAAATACTCTACAAGTTTAAAGTGTCCTGTATTGCAGGAAAGTTCTCCTGTATCTGGGTGATCAAATTATGATCCAACATCTGTAGTAATGATGATGAATACTGGAGGATGAATCATAGAGCTCCCTGCCTGATAGCCTGGTCCCAGATCTGTTTGTGCTGTTTAGCCATGACCTTCATGTTTGGCATTACAATCACCATAGTAGTTGAAAAGACAGCAGAAACAGATCTGGGATCCAGGCTAGCAGTCTAGTGACGCAGCATCACATTCCTCAGAGTTGTTCTCAGCATACTTCACATTGTTTCTCTATCTAAGCTGTAAACACAAATACATATTTTGTCAGAGAAACAATACAAGTTATATACGGGATCGTTCCTTCAGTAGGGTGATGGATTTTTGCACTTGATTAAATAATGTCATGTCCTTCATTCAATCATTTGTTTCCTTATAATTTTGACACTTTTGGAGATCCAAGGGATTCCCTGTTCTGGTTCCAACATCCTCAGAAAGGATTAGTGTCTGTCTGTCTAAACATATCTGAGGTAGACTATACCAAGTGACAGAGTGGGCTAAGGATGTGTAAGCAGTAGCAGCTGGAAGTGGAACAATTGAATCCATGTGTAATCGAATCCATGATAAGCTTCTCATTTTACAGGTGTGGACGTTGCGTGTGTGTGTGTGTGTGTTGCATGCCTCCCTGCACACTGGTAATCATTGACTGCAAGATTTCAGTGTGTCATGGTTTAGTTTGTCTCTCTCCTTTCTCCTGCTCTATTGTGATGGTCTCCTTTCTCCTGCTCTATTGTGATGGTCTCCTTTCTCCTGCTCTATTGTGATGGTCTCCTTTCTCCTGCTCTATTGTGATGGTCTCCTTTCTCCTGCTCTATTGTGATGGTCTCCTTTTCCTGCTCTATTGTGATGGTCTCCTTTCTCCTGCTCTATTGTGATGGTCTCCTTTCTCCTGCTTTATTGTGATGGTCTCCCTCCTTTCTCCTGCTCTATTGTGATGGTCTCCTTTCTCCTGCTCTATTGTGATGGTCTCCCTCCTTTCTCCTGCTCTATTGTGATGGTCTCCTTTCTCCTGCTCTATTGTGATGGTCTCCCTCCTTTCTCTTGCTCTATTGTGATGGTCTCCTTTCTCCTGCTCTATTGTGATGGTCTCCTTTCTCCTGCTCTATTGTGATGGTCTCCTTTCTCCTGCTCTATTGTGATGGTCTCCTTTCTCCTGCTCTATTGTGATGGTCTCCTTTCTCCTGCTCTATTGTGATGGTCTCCTTTCTCCTGCTCTATTGTGATGGTCTCCTTTCTCCTGCTCTATTGTGATGGTCTCCTTTCTCCTGCTCTATTGTGATGGTCTCCTTTCTCCTGCTCTATTGTGATGGTCTCCTTTCTCCTGCTTTATTGTGATGGTCTCCCTCCTTTCTCCTGCTCTATTGTGATGGTCTCCTTTCTCCTGCTCTATTGTGATGGTCTCCTTTCTCCTGCTCTATTGTGATGGTCTCCTTTCTCCTGCTCTATTGTGATGGTCTCCCTCCTTTCTCCTGCTCTATTGTGATGGTCTCCTTTCTCCTGCTCTATTGTGATGGTCTCCTTTCTCCTGCTCTATTGTGATGGTCTCCTTTCTCCTGCTCTGTTGTGATGGTCTCCTTTCTCCTGCTCTATTGTGATGGTCTCCTTTCTCCTGCTTTATTGTGATGGTCTCCCTCCTTTCTCCTGCTCTATTGTGATGGTCTCCTTTCTCCTGCTCTATTGTGATGGTCTCCTTTCTCCTGCTCTATTGTGATGGTCTCCTTTCTCCTGCTCTGTTGTGATGGTCTCCCTCCTTTCTCCTACTCTATTGTGATGGTCTCCCTCCTTTCTCCTGCTCTATTGTGATGGTCTCCCTCCTTTCTCCTGCTCTATTGTGACGGTCTCCCTCCTTTCTCCTGCTCTATTGTGACTGCCTCCCTCCTTTCTCTTGCTCTATTGTGACGGTCTCCCTCCTTTCTCCTGCTCTGTTGTGATGGTCTCCCTCCTTTCTCCTGCTCTATTGTGACGGTCTCCCTCCTTTCTCCTGCTCTGTTGTGATGGTCTCCCTCCTTTCTCCTGCTCTATTGTGACGGTCTCCCTCCTTTCTCCTGCTCTATTGTGACGGTCTCCCTCCTTTCTCCTGCTCTATTGTGACGGTCTCCCTCCTTTCTCTTGCTCTATTGTGACGGCCTCCCTCCTTTCTCTTGCTCTATTGTGACGGTCTCCCTCCTTTCTCCTGCTCTGTTGTGATGGTCTCCCTCCTTTCTCCTGCTCTATTGTGACGGCCTCCCTCCTTTCTCCTGCTCTATTGTGACGGTCTCCCTCCTTTCTCTTGCTCTATTGTGATGGTCTCCCTCCTTTCTCCTGCTCTATTGTGACGGTCTCCCTCCTTTCTCCTGCTCTATTGTGATGGTCTCCGTCCTTTCTCCTGCTCTGTTGTGATGGTCTCCCTCCTTTCTCCTGCTATATTGTGATGAATCTGAGGGTGTGAAGGGTTGTTGGGTCACAGTGAAGCATTCCAACTTTTTCTTGACCTCCAGCGGCCCGGCCACAGCTCAGCCTGGTGGAGCTGGGACTGCGTTCCAAATTGCACCTTATTCCCTTTATAGAGCACTACTTTTGACCATAGACCATGCTAGTTGTAGTACACTACTGGTCAAAAGCAGTGCACTGAATAGGGTGCCATTTGGGATGTACCCTGGGTCTGGGATGGTGTGGCTTGGTCTGACTTGCTCACTGTGCCCATATGTGGTTGAGGAGCTCTCTCTGCTTCCCTCTGCTCTCATCAAAGCTTGGGTAAATTCTCTATTGGTGTGGAATGCTACGAGCCTGACCTGACATCTGCACTGTTTGTGGGCAAAGACAATTCAAGTATTCTAATGAGCTCATGGCTCATGCATCACCTCAGATATGGACTCACATACAGGCAACACAACACAACACAACACAACACACACAGTTCCATCATGATGAGTCCATCAGTTTCAACTACATCTTCCCCACTTGACTGTAACCTACAGTTTCTATGCTCCCTTTATGGGCCAGAGTGTTACAGACCAACACTTAACCACCATGATTAAGTATGCACAGGATTACGATGATCTAAAAGCCTGGCTTCCTCTTCCTGCCAGGCTAAATAGTCACTCTACCATTTTAACTTTATTACAAAACCCTCGATGCGTCCCAAATGCCATAGCGTTTTGATCAAAAGTAGTGCACTATATAGGGAATAAGGTGCTATTTGGGACACATACCTTATCTTGTTTGTCCTAGTCATGTAGCTTGTGGTTGTAATAGTAGTATCCCAGTTTACTGGGCATAATAGACTATTGATTAGCTGATTCCCTGGGTAAGGGTTGTGGCGGCCGGGCTGGCGAGGCTAACTGGTGTTGTGTAATGGGAGCCTGGTCTTCTCCTAACCTACCACGTCATGCCTGTCATCCAACCTGCAATCAGGAAGCACTGTCAAGGCTTTGTCTGCCAGGTAAGGCCAGTCAGGGTTATTTTTAGAAACCTACAGTCATAACAGCGATTTTAAAATACTGAGATAAAGCAGATACGACTTTATTATTGACTTATTTGGTTATTTATACTGTCATCGGGGAAGAAAGGTGCTCCTTTAGATTCTTTATGGCTGTTACCTTTGTATCTGCCTTGCTAGGAAATTCAAGTCACACTTTTGTGTTTAGTGCGAACCTTGTGGCTGTCTTCATGGTCCAAGTACTGTCTGCAATGTAATGTAAAGTATTTTATTCTGTAATCTGATTATAGGGCATAAATGGGATTGAAATTCAAGTCAGACTCACCAGTTGTTTTATTGATAAAACACATGGATGATTAAATCAAGGACCCTTTTAAGCAATTAAATGGTCAAGCAAATATTCCTATTTTACAGGGTCTGTTTTATTGAGATTGAGTCCTATCCAGGACCTCATTGTTTTGAGCAGGCTAGGCTGTATGCAGGAACGACTGTCTTCTCAGAACTAGCTCCAGCCGTATCTTGTTCTGAACAGTGAAAGCTGGAAAATGAACAAGAACTCTCTTCCAGACAATACAGGCAAGAATTGAGAGAGGAGACACTGGACTAGAATGCAAGATCCATGCTCACTAACCCAACCCTCAACCCTCAGCCACAACAGCATCTATTTTCTGTCCTCATTAAGCCCAGTGAGGCGCATCATGTACTCTTGCCTGGTCAAGCTGAGATAGGAACCAGCCCATCGATACAAACTAGCTGTGAGCGACAGCTCCAGCTCCTCTCCTTGGCAGACTGTCACAAACGTGTTGAGGTTGACAGCAGACCTCTTTCTCACCTCTCCACTTGACATCTCTCTGTTTCTGGCTATGAACCTTGGCCCTGCAGCATGGGACAAGGCACTCCTACTGAGGGAAACAAAAATTCTATTAACTCACCACTCTTTGTAATGTGTCTATGTGTGAGATGTGTCTACTTCGGTGAGATGAGTCAGGACAGCAGATATGAGTAATGAAAGCAATTTTACTCAATAATATAACAATACACGTCGTATAAATACAAGGCCACAAATACGGACCGCAATACAATAAACAATTACTCACAAACAAACATGGGAGAACAGAGGGTTAAATAATGAACAAGTAATTGGGGAATTGAAACTAGGTGTGTAAGACAAAGACAAAACAAATGGAAAATTAAAAGTGGATTGGCGATGACTAGAAGGCCGGTGACGTCGACCGAAGAACGCCGCCGGAACAAGGAGAGGGACCGACTTCGGCGGAAGTTGTGACAGTACCCCGAGCCGCGCGCTGACACCGACCTCGGGGACGAGTTGCAGGGCGATCCGGATGGAGACGGTGGAACTCCCGCAGCCACGAAGGGTTCAAGACGTCCTCCACCGGCACCCAGCATCTCTCCTCTGGACCGTACCCCTCCCACTCCACGAGGTACTGAGGGCCCCTCGCCCGACACCTCGAGTCCAGGATGGCTCGAACAGCATACGCCTCGATGTCCAGAGGGGGCGGAGGAACCTCCCGCACCTCAGACTCCTGGAGTGGACCAGCCACCACCGCCCTGAGGAGAGACACATGGAACGAGGGATTAATACGGTAATCTGGGGGAAGCTGTAACCCGTAGCATACCTCGTTCAGTCTCCTCAGGACTTTGAATGGCCACGCAAACCTTGGACCCAGCTTCCGGCAGGGCAGGCGGAGGGGCAGGTTTCGGGTTGAAAGCCAGACCCGGTCCCCCGGTGCGAACACCGGGGCCTCAATGCAGTGGCGGTCGGCGCTCGCCTTCTGCCGCCTCACGGCCCGTTGCAGGTGCACATGGGCGGCGTCCCAGATCTCCTCTGAGCGCTTAAAGCATTCGTCCAGGAGCTTCGATCTGGCTCTGATGCCAAGGTGCCAGAACCAGCTGATACACCAGTACGCACTGGAAGGGAGAGAGGTTAGTGGAGGAGTGGCGGAGTGAGGTTTGTGCCATCTCTGCCCAGGGGATGAACGCCGCCCACTCCCCCGGCCGGTCCTGGCAATATGACCGCAGAAACTTACCCACATCCTGGTTTACTCTCTCCACCTGCCTCTTACTCTCGGGGTGAAAACCTGAGGTGAGGCTGACCGAGACCCCTAGATGCTCCATGAATGCTCTCCGGACTCTGGACGTGAACTGGGGACCCCAATCAGAGACTATATCCTCAGGCACCCCGTAGTGCCGGAAGACGTAAGTGAGCAGGGCCTCCGCAGTCTGTAGGGCCGTAGGGAGACCAGGCAAAGGGAGGAGACGGCAGGACTTAGAAAACCGATCCACAATGACCAGGATTGTGGTGTTGCCCTGTGAAGGAGGAAGATCCGTCAGGAAGTCCACCGACAGATGCGACCACGGCCGTTGCGGAACAGGTAGGGGTTGTAACTTCCTCTGGGCAGGTGCCTGGGATCCTTGCACTGGGCGCACACCGAGCAGGAGGAAGCATAAACCCTCACGTCCTTGGCCAAGGTTGACCACCAGTACTTCCCACTAAGGCAACGCACCGTCCGACCGATGCCAGGGTGACCAGAGGAGGGTGACATGTGGGCCCAATAGATCAAACGGTCGCGGACAGCAGACGGAACGTACAGGCGCCCAGCTGGACACTGGGGGGGAGTGGGCTCTGTGCGTAACGCCCGCTCGATGTCCGCGTACAGCTCCCACATCGCTTGTGCCACCAGGCAAGAGGCCGGAAGTATGGGAGTGTAATCCATGGACTGCAACTCTGTGCCATACATCCGGGACAGTGCGTCTGCCTTAGCGCTCTGGGAACCTGGTCTGTAGGACAGAGGGAAAACAAAATGGGTAAAGAACATGGCCCACCTTGCCTGGTGAGGGTTGTCTCCTCGCCGCCCGGATGTACTCCAGATTGCGGTGGTCAGTCCAGATGAGAAAAGGGTGTTTAGTCCCCTCATGCCAATGTCGCCATGCCTTCAGAGCCTTGACAACAGCCAACAGCTCCCTTCCCACACATCATAGTTTCGCTCCGCCGGGCTGAGCCTCTTCGAAAAGAAAGCACAGGGGAGGAGCTTTGGTGGCATGCCCGAGCGCTGAGAGAGCACGGCTCCTATCCCAGCCTCGGTCGCGTCCACCTCCACTATGAATGCCAAAGAGGGATCCGGATGAGCCAGCACGGGAGCCGAGGTAAACAGAGCCTTCAGGTGACCAAAAGCCCTGTCCGCCTCAGCCGACCACTGCAGCTGCACCAGTCCCCCCTTCAGCAGTGAGGTAATGGGAGCTGCTACCTGACCAAAACTCCGGATAAACCTCCGGTAGTAGTTGGCAAACCCTAGAAACCGCTGCACTTCCTTTACCGTGGTGGGAGTCGGCCAATTACGCACGGCTGAAAAGCGGTCACTCTCCATCTCCACCCCTGAAGTGGAAATGCGGTACCCTAGGAAGGAGATGGACTATTGGAAGAATAGACATTTCTCAGCCTTGACGTACAGGTCATGCTCCAACAGTTGACCAAGCACCCTGCGCACCAGGGACACATGCTCGGCGCGTGTAGCGGAGTATATTAGAATGTCATCTATATACACCACTACACCCTGCCCGTGCAGGTCCCGGAAAATCTCGTCAACAAAGGCCTGGAAGACTGATGGAGCATTCATCAACCCGTACGGCATGGCGAGGTACTCATAGTGCCCTAAGGTGGTACTAAATGCCGTCTTCCACTCGTTCCCCTCCCGAATACGCACCAGGTTGTAAGCTCTCCTGAGATCCAATTTTGTGAAGAAGCGCGCCCCGTGCATTGACTCGATCGCACTGGCAATGAGAGGCAGCGGGTAACTGTACCTCACAGTGATCTGATTGATACCTCGATAGTCAATACACGGGCGCAGACCACCATCCTTCTTCTTCACAAAAAAGAAACTCTAGGAGGAAGGTGAAGTGGAGGGCCGAATGTATCCCTGCCCCAGGGATTTGGAGACATATGTTTCCATAGCCGCCGTCTCCTCCTGTGACAGAGGATACACGTGATTCCTGGGAAGTGCTGCGTCTACCAGGAGATTTATCGCACAATCCTCCCGTCGATGGGGTGGTAATTTAGTCACCCTCTTTCTACGAGCGCCTTATGCTGGGAATGCGGGGAAAACTTAATAAACACATACATGTGAGCAACAGGGGGCTCTGGGTGAGCCTGGTGCCGACTCACCTGGTGTGACACGATAGTGCCCTGCCTGCTGCCTCGACTCCCTGAGGAACCCCCCCCCAGCACCGACCAGCAGTGTGCCCTCTGCGGCCACAGATGGTGCAGGGAATGACCCCCCTCCTCCGGTCGCCCTAAGCGCAGCACCTCCCAGCTCCATGGGCGTCGGATTGGAGGTGCTGGGGGATGGAACTGACGGGCCCCGATCCAGACGTCCGCGGGTGGCCAGCAGGTTGTCCAACCGGATGGACAGGTCCACCAGCTGGTCCAACGCGAAATCCTGCGCGCTCCTCGTCCCCTGCCTCAGGTTGAACAGACGTTCACCTGCCGCTCGACCCTCAGGCGGGTGGTCGAAAACTGCCCAAAAGCGGCGGGTGAACTCTGCGTAATGGTCCAACGCCGCGTCTCCCTCACTCCATACGGCGTTGGCCCACCCCAGGGCTTTCCCTGAGAGGCAGGAGACGAGGGCGGACACGCTCTTACGTCCCGAAGGAGCCGGGTGGACGGTCGCCAGGTAGAGCTCCAGCTGGAGTAGGAACCCCTGGCATCCGGCAGCCGTCCCATCATACTCCCTCGGGAGTGCGAGCCGAATCCCGCTGGGACCGGGTGAAGGAGGGGTGGACCGTGGAGCCTGCTTTGGTGGGGCTGGTGGAGGCGTTGGAAAAGCTCCTTCTCTCTCCCATCTATCCGTCGTCTGCAGCACGCGATCCATGGCGGTGCCCAGACGTTGTAACAAGGTCGCGTGCTGCTAGATGCGCTCTTTGACCGGGAAATGGGGGCTGTCTGCTCCTGCTGACTCCTTTTCAGGTGAGTAATTCTGTAATGCGTCTGTGTGTAGCTGGTGAGTTGAGTCAGGCGCAGGACAGCAGATATGAGTAATGAAAGCGATTTTACTCAATAATATAACAATACACGTCATATAAATACAAGGCCACAAATACGGACCGCAATACAATAAACAATTACTCACAAACAAACATGGGGGAATAGAGGGTTAAATAATTAATAGGTAATTGAGGAATTGAAACCAGATGTGTAAGACAAAGACAAAACAAATGGAAAATGAAAAGTGGATCGGCGATGGCTAGAAGGCCGGTGACATCGACCACCGAACGCCGCCCGAACAAGGAGAGGGACCGACTTTTGCGGAAGTCGTGACACTCTTCTCTTCCACACCAATATTCTCTGTCCTTGATTGCATCCCAAATGGCACCCTAGTCCCTATGTAGTGCACTACTTTTGACCAGGGCCCATACCATGCACTATATAGATAGTTCTACATTAGTGGTGTGAAGTGGCGGTTGGAAAAAAAATCCCATTTGTATCCTATTTCTCCCAAACTTTCAGCACACGTCTTCCGACGTATGTCAGGTAGACATATATAATACTCACACACTTCGTTTGTTTTGCATATTTGAAATATTTACCTGAATTACTTACCATCGCACTACACATGGGGCGGCAGGTAGCCTAGTGGTTAGAGCGTTGGGCCAGTAACCGAAAGGTTGCTAGATCGAGTCCCTGAGCTGAAAAGGTAAAATTCTGTCGTTCTGCCCCTGAACAAGGCAGTTGTTCCTAGGCTGTCATTGTAAATAAGAATTTGTTCTTAACTGGCTTGCCTAGTTAAATAAAGGTTAAATAAAAAATTACTGAACAAAGTGTAAAGTTGCAGTAAAGGGAGAAACATGCATAGATCATTGTGAGTCACCTATTACAGATACATTTTAGACATTTTATTTGCATACCAAATTAACAAAAGATTAAAAACATTATTTTTTACCTGATTTTCAAAACCTTTAAGTTAATTTGGAGAAGTATAATCTCTATTGTTCTCTGTGACATGTTCAGTGTTGATTGTATAAATCTGAAACCTGTTGATTGATTGAATTACTTATGCATCTAATTAATTATGTTAGATGTTTCAATTACCACTTTACGTTTTGGTAAAATAACAGGTGTTTCAAATCAAATGTTATTGGTCACATAATAATATGGTTAGCAGATGTTATTGCGTGTGGAGCGAAATGCTTGTGCTTCTAGTTCTGACAGTGCATCAATATCTAACATGCAATCTAACAATTCCACAACAACTACCTGATATACACATCTAAATAAAGGAATGGAATATATATACATATAAATATATGGATGAGCAATAACAGAGCGGCATAGACAAGATGCAATAGATGGTATAAAATACAGTATATACATATGAGATTAGTGATACATGATATTATTATTATTATTATTATTAAAGTGGCATTATTAAAGTGACTAGTGATCCATTTATTAAAGTGGCCAATGATTTCAAGTGTGTATGTAGGCAGCAGCCTCTCTGTGTTAGTGATGGCTGTTAAAGAGTCTGATGGCCTTGAGATAGAAGCTATTTTTCAGTCTCTTGGTCCCAGCTTTGATGCACCTGTATTGACCTCGCCTTCTGGATGGTAGCGGGGTGAACAGGCAGTGGCTTGGGTGGTTGTTGTCTTTGATGATATTTTTGGCCTTCCTGTGACATCGGATGCTGTAGGTGTCCTGGAGGGCAGGTAGATTGTTCCCGGTGATGCGTTGTGCAAAACGCATATGGGGGTGCTCCCTCTGCTGTTTCCTGAAGTCCACGATCATCTCCTTTCTTTTGTTGATGTTGAGTGAGAGGTTGTTTTCCTGACACCACACTCCGAGTGCCCTCACCTCCTTCCTGTAGGCTGTCTCGTCATTGTTGGTAATCAAGCCCCACTACTGTTGTGTTGTTTAGTTGGATGCGTGCATGGCCATGCAGTCATGGGTGAACAGGGAGTACAGGAGGGGACTGAGCACGCATCCTTGAGGATCAGCGAAGTGGAGGTGTTGTTTCCTACCTTCACTACCTGGGGGCGGCCTGTCAGGAAGTCCAGGACTCAATTGCACAGTGCGGGGTTGAGACCCAGGGCCTGAAGCTTAATGATGAGTTTGAAGGGTACTATGGTGTTGAATGCTGAGCTATAGTCAATGAACAGCATTCTAAATAAGTATTCCTCTTGTCCAGATGGGATAGGGCAGTGTGATGGTGCTTGCATCGTCTGTGGACATATTGGAGCGGTAAGCAAATTGAAGTGGGTCTAGGGTGACAAGTAAGGTGGAGGTGACATGATCCTTGACTAGTCTCTCAAAGCACTTCATGATGACAGAAGTGAGTGCTACGGGGCGATAGTCATTTAGTTCAGTTACCTTTGCTTTCTTGAATACAGGAACAATGGTGGCCGTCTTGAAGCATATGGGGACAGCAGGATAGGGAGAAATTGAATATGTCCGTAAACACTCCAGCCAGCTGGTCTGCTCTGAGGACGCGGCTAGGGATGCTGTCTGGGCCGGCAGCCTTGCAAAGGATAACACGTTTAAATGTCTTACTCACGTCGGCCATGAAGAACGAGAGCCCACAGACCTTGGTAGCGGGCTGCGTTGGTGGCACTGTATTATCCTCAAAACGGTCAAAGAAGGTGTTAAGTTTGTCTGAAAGCAAGACGTCGGTGTCTGTGACGTGGCTGGTTTTCCTATTGTAGTCCCTGATTGTCTGTAGACCCTGCCACATACATCTCGTGTCTGAGCCGTTGAATTGCGACTACTTTGTCTCTATACTGACATTTCGCTTGTTTGATTGCCTTGCGAAGGGAGTCACTACACTGTTTGTATTTGGCCATTTTCCTAGTCACCTTTCCATGGGTAAATGCTGTTGTTCGTGATTTCAGTTTTGCGCGAATGTCACGATCTGTCCACGGTTTCTGGTTAGGGTAGGTTTTAATAGTCACAGTAGGTACAACATCTCCAATACACTTCCTTATAAACTCACTCACCGAATCAACATATACGTCGATATTATTCCCTGAGGCTACCCGGAACATGTCACAGTCCGCGTGATCAAAACAATCTTGAAGCGTGGATTCAGACCAGCGTTGATTGGACTAGGACTAATAGTTTAATAGTCCTTAGCATGGCTACATCCTACACATTTCAGTGTCAAGTGTCAATTATAGAGATAAACAGAGGAATCTAGATGTATATAGCTAATTTTGGTATTGACATTGCCATCGAGGGCTTCCACCATTTTAAAAGTAGTCAACTGGGTGGGGATTCCTATGGGTTGGGGTGTGATCAGCCAATCATCAGAGAGCATTGTCTTCTTCAAATTTGGTTGCCTATGGTTTGTAAATCAAAGACTAAAATAATATCCATGACCAAGACTAAGATTTATACCAGGACATTGGTCCCAAGATCCAGACCCATTGAGCTGAGACCATGACAAGTTAAAGACCAGATTTATGTGGTCATGAATGATCTCAAGACCATGTGCTCCTTTCTTCAATAGTGTCACATCCTGGCTCTTAGATGGGGCCAAGCAAGGGAGTTATGGCAGTTGGCAGTTATGGACTAACAAAAACTATTTATTAAATAACTGACAAGGTATAAAACTACAAACTAACCTGTGAAGTGGGAAAGTAGGCATGTGAGGGGGGTAATGGAAATGCATTATCCAAAAAACATAATATAGTGATTGTTCAACAGACAATATTTTATTTTTACAGATGGAAAAATGTGGAAGAGGCAGGAAGTGTCAATGGCCAAATATCACCTGAGGAACTGGAAGGTGAGTGTACCATTATAACAACAAACAAGCAACAGCAACACACCACCTTAAAATCTCAACAGCCATTGACATGTCTAAAACCTTGTCAATGAAATAATGAATAGTGGGCAGAGGGTTTGCTAGCTTCCTGGCAGCCTGTTTTATTGTCAAACACTCCAGCTACCCTAGTCATAGACTTTTCTCTCTGCTACCGCACGGCAAGCGGTATCGGAGCACCAAGTCTAGGTCCAAGAGGATTCTAAACAGCTTCTACCCCCAAGCCATAAGACTCCTGAATAGCTAATCAAATGGCTACCGAGACTATTGCCCCCCCCCCCCACGCTGCTACTACTTTCTGTTATCATCTATGCATAGTCACTTAAATAACTCTACCTACATGTATATACCGTAGTACTCGACACCGGTGCCCCCACACATTGACTATGTACCTGTACCCCCTGTATATATCCCCTCTGTTATTTATTGCTGCTCTTTAATTATTTGTTATTCTTATCTCTTACTTTTTTATTTTGGGATTTTCTTAAAACTGCCCTGTTGGTTAACCTGTCTAGGATCAGCGTGGCGCTAGCGGCACCCCCCCCCCCCCCCACTGAAAAACCAGTGCCGCGAAATTCAAAAAAAATATTTTTTTTAAATATTTAACTTTCACACATTAAAGTCCAATACAGCTAATGAAAGACACAGATCTTATGAATCCAGTCAACATTTCCGATTTTTAAAATGTTTTACAGGGAAGACACAATATGTAAAGATGTACATCTATTACCTAAAAACACATTAGCATAATCCACCATCTTTTATTTGTCCACCAACACCAGTAGCCATCACCAATTCGGCTAAACTAAGATATTTATAGCCCCTAACCAACAAAAAAACTCATTAGATGACAGTCTGATAACATATTTATGGTATGGGATAGGTTTTGTTAGAAAAAAGTGCATATTTCAGGTATATGGCATAGTTTACAATTGCACCCACCATCACAAATGGACTAGAATAATTACAATGAGCAACGTGTTTACCTAACTACTAATCATCAAACATTTCGTAAAAATACACAGCATACACGAATCGAAAGACACAGATCCTGTGAATACAGACAATATTTCAGATTTTCTAAGTGTCTTACAGCGAAAACACAATAAATCGTTATATTAGCTTAGCACATAGCAATTAGCAGCCCAGCATTGATTCTAGCCAAAGTGAGCGATAAAAGTCAACATCGCCAAAAGATATTAATTTTTTCACTAACCTTCTCAGAATTCTTCCGATGACACTCCTGTAACATCACATTACAACATGCATATACAGTTTGATCGAAAATGTTTATATTTAGCCACCAAAATCATGGTTAGACAATGTGAAATGTAGACAAGCTGGTAAAGAAAACGTCCTTGCGCCACTTAGACAGTGATCTACTCTTATACATAAATACTCATAAACGTGACTAAAAAATATAGGGTGGACAGGGATTGATAGACAATTTAATTCTTAATACAATTGCGTTATTACATTTTTTAATTTATCCTTACTTTTCAATACAGTTTGCGCCAAGCGAAGCTACGTCAAAAAACATGGCGTCCTAAGCCACTAAAATGTTTCGACAGAAACACGATTTATCATAATAAAAATGTCCTACCTTGAGCTGTTCTTCCATCAGTATCTTGGGCAAAGGATCCTTTCTTGGGAGAAATCGTCTTTTGGTGGAAAGCTGTCCTCTTGCCATGTGGAAATGTCAACTACGTTCGGGATGAACTGAAAAGCGTTTCCAACTTTTCACATCGTTGCAAAAATAAATGTCCCAAAATCGCACTAAACGGATATAAATTGCTATAAAACGCTTTAAATTAACTACTTTGTGATGTTTGTAACTCCTATAACGAGTGAAAAGATGACCGGAGAAATATAACAGGCTAAACTAATGCTTGGAACAGGAGAGGGTCGGTGTCTTCCACGCGCGTTACGCAGCAAGAAAAGACTTGCTAGCTAAAGGTTTTTTTCATTTGTAGGGCCTGTGAACGAGCAATCGAGCCCGTTGGAATCGTCATCACGTAAAGGCATCCAGGGGAAGACGTAAGAAGTGTCCGTATAGTCATAGCAACGACAGAGCCCTTTTAAATGACTTCAGAAAAGTGGCCAACGTTTCTCAAATCTGACTCCATGTCAGGGAAATTGCTGTAGAATGGGCTCTGTTCCACTTAGAGACAAAATTTCAACTCCTATAGAAACTATAGACTGTTTTCTATCCAATAATAATAATAATATGCATATTGTACGATCAAGGATTTTGTGGGAAGCCGTTTAAAAAATTAGCCACATTAGCATAAATAGTCTAAACAGCGCCCCCATCCCCAACAGGTTAAGGGCTTGTAAGCAAGCATTTCACTGTAAGGTCTACACCTGTTGTATTTGGCGCATGTGACAAATAAAATTTGATTTGATTTAACCATTAGCGTTGTCTGTAGTAGTATGTTTCAGCCTTGCCAGTTTCCACTACACAGCCAATCTGATCTGGGCCTTTGTACTGGCCTGACAGACATACAGCTGCTGCCTCCAGAGAAACTCATTTCATAAGTGCCTTTGAAACATTATCCTCGCTGGGCCCTGGAGTGGTGTCGGCTGTCAATGAAGTAATTAAAGAGGTAGGTGTTGGCCACAGCCGGCCCACAGGCCTGTCAGTGGACTGTCCAGC
Organism: Salvelinus fontinalis; assembly: GCF_029448725.1. Classification (NCBI taxonomy): domain Eukaryota; kingdom Metazoa; phylum Chordata; class Actinopteri; order Salmoniformes; family Salmonidae; genus Salvelinus; species Salvelinus fontinalis. The sequence goes on along the minus strand of NC_074678.1, from coordinate 17,343,905 downwards.
AGACCTGGGTCAAATACTATTTCAAATAGTTTGGAGCTATTGGTTAGCCTACCTGGAGTGCAAAGTGGGCAAGGTTTTCACTTTTAGGACTTTACAATTGGTTCCATTGCAACAGGTAAACTCAGTCAAGTACAGCTAAAGTATTCAAAATGATTTCAAATAGTATTTGAATCCATGGCTGTTCCAGTGGGCCCTAGGCCTGGTTAGTGAGGCCTGACCAGGGAGGGAGTGTCTCTATGTCAGACTAGGGGGCTGGCGGCTATGTGTTAGAGGCTGGAGGCTGATGGGGATGGGACAGTAAGGATAGGCATCCGGATCACCTTACCTACAACAGCTTGGAGTCCCACAACCTCACAGGGATTATGTAACATACAACGACCAAATCAAATGCAAATGGACAACAGGCAGGGCATGCCTTGACAGGGCTGGGGCCACCACCCACCACGGAGATGTATTCTGTAACCAACTCAATTCAATAAACGGTATTCATTCCCAAGAGGCAATTATTGCTGTGCATACAAGGAGTCAAGTAAACAGCAAAATGATGACAGGAGAGATGTGTTCGGTAACCAGCGAAGCAACTTTGTTGTGGTTGTTGCCTGCTGTCATAGAGATAAACATGCCTTCTGTGACTTGCAAGCCAGATAAATCAATATACAATGTATCTCTTTCTCAAAAATGTTAGACTGAGTGTTGGCCTTGCTGTGAGTTGTTTTGCTTGTGGTGACATTACATTATCACCAGCTGTGGTTGGTATGGCTCACAGGTTTTATATTTTGCAGCCACTGTTTTATCTATGTTGTTATGTTTACATTCTGTGTTTATGTTTGTATGTTTTCTTATGCTATATTTAATTTGTCTGCTCTATGTTGATTATTTTACTATGTTTATTTATTCAACATCATGTATGTGTCATTTCTATATTTCTCTGCCTTTGTTGAACTTCAATCAGTCAGTTTGTTGAATATTTGGAAATGGCTCTAGTAACTGCAGTAAGTTTTGTAGTGCCTTGTAACCTTGTCTGTCCTATATATGATGTTGTGGGTGAATGTGTTGTAATGGGAGTAGTAATTCTAATGATGCAGTGTATACTGTATCCCTGCTCCTCTTAATGTTGTGGATGAATGTGTTGTAATGGGTGTAATAACTACAGATGTAGGATCTTCATTTGATCACTCTTTTGTTGGTGAGAATTTATAGAGTATTCAATGTTTAAAAATATTATTAAAATGTCAGACTTGATTTGCCCCAAAATAAACATTTATCAACCCCTACAAAAAATGTCCATTAATTATAATCCACATAATAATTAAAATTTCCTGTTGCTGCAGGATTATTTTCCTGCTGTAGCAAACAGGCTCAAGTTAACGTCCTACATCTCTAGTAACTCTGTGCTCTAGTGACATACTGAATCCCTGTCTGTGGATGAATGTGTTGTAATGGGTGTAGTAATTCTAATGTTGTAGTGACATGTACTGTTTCCCTCCCCTTCCCAGATGATGCTGTGGGTGGTGGCCTCTCTGCTGACCCTGATAGAGGGGGTGTTCTCTGAGGAGGACCCAAAGGAGGCCCACACTGAGCAGCTTCGAGCCCAGGAGAGGACCACCACCACTGGGACCTGGCTCCCAGACCACCACCCAGAGGTCCACGAGCTGGAAGAGAAGAGGGGCGGCCATGGCCAGGCCTCCTGGCCTAGTCTTTTCGGTTAGTACTTCCTCAGACCACTCCACGATCTCAGAAAGGGGTCAAATAATGGATGCTGTCACACAAACCACATCACATAAAAATGCAATGGGCCCTGGTCAAAAGACATGCACTACAGTAGGGAATAGGGTGTTATTTGGGATGCAGCCAAAGTATCTGGAGCAGAGGACCCCCCAGTGCACCATGGGAAAGCATGTAACATTACTGTATATCAAGGTCTCTGATTGCTGCGTGGGAGCCATCTAACAGTACATACCCAGCCCTGCATGTTCATCTCTGTCCGCAGAGTTTTTATTAGATGGAGAAGCACATTCTTTATCCTATTATACATCCTTCAGTGTACTGTAACCATAATCAAATCAGTTTTAGAGCTGTCAAGCTGTCTCTCTGAGAACAACAATTAATACATCTGAAGCTGATGCCTTGAATGGTAATGGCCATAAAACAAGATAATGTCTGTGTCTCATATGGCACCCTATTCCCTGTATAGTGCAATACTTATAACCAGAGCCCTGTAGGACTCCCTATGGGCCCTGGTAAAAAGTAGTGCACTACATAGGTAATAGGGTGCCATTTGGGAGGCAGTCCATCACTCGCTTATGGCTACTAGAACTTCTGGTAGTTTTCAATGCAGCAGGTTGCTGTATATGTTATGTCCTGGGTCTGGGTGGATGGATCTCCACTGACCTCTGAGTTACCAATCACAGAGCTATCACAGCCAACCCTGAGGCTACGGCTGAGGACACAAACGCCTACAGCAAATTCCACTACGACCTCTGCAGAGACATCAAACAGGCAAAAGGACAATATCGGAACAAGGTGGAATCCTATTATACCAGCTCCGATGCTTGGCGCATGTGGCAGGGGCTACAGTACATTACAGACTACAAAGGAAGCCCTAGCTGTGATCTGCCCAACGATGCTTTTCTACCAGACGAACGCAATGCTTTTTATGCACGCTTCACAAAAACAACACAGAGCCCTGCGTGAGGGCCCCCGCTAATCCGGAGGACTGGGTGATCTCTCTCGCCAAGGCTGACGTGAGTAAGGTTTTTAAGCGGGTCAACACTCGTAAGGCCGCAGGGCCAGACAGTATTCCAGGATGTGTCCTCGAGGCATGCGCAGACCAGCTGGCAGGCATCTTCACTGACATCTTCAACCATCTCCTTGTCCCGGTCTGTAACACTTACATGCTTCAAGCTGACTACCATTATTCCTGTTCCCAAAAACTCTAAGGTCTCCTGCCACAATGACTACCGCCCTGTAGCACTCACATCTCTAATAATGAAGTGTTTTGAAAGGCTGTTCATGGCACACATCAATGCCATCATCCCAGACACCTTGAACCCACTCCAATTTGCACACCGCCCCAATGAATCCACAGACTACGTAATCTCAATTGCACTCCACTGGATCCTGGACTTCCTGACAGGCCGACCCCAGGTGGTAAGAGTAGGCAACAACACCTCATCCACGCTGACCATCAACACGGGGGTCTCTCAGGGGTGTGTGCTTAGTCCCCTCTTGTACTCCTTGTTCACCCATGACTGCGTGGCCGCACACAACTCCAACTCCATCATTAAGTTTGCTGATGACACGACAGTGGTCGGCCTGATCACCAGCGGTGATGAGACTTGGAAGTGTGGTGCTAGGACAACAACCTCACCCTCAACTTCAGCAAGACCGAGAGTGTGCAAAGCTGTCATCAAGGCAAAGGGTGGCTACTTTGAAGAATATGAAATATAATTTTTTATTTGTTTATTTGTTTAACATTTTTTTGGTACTACATGATTCCATATGTGTTATTTCATAGTTTTGATGTCTTCACTATTATTCTACAAGTTAGAAAATAGTAAAAATAAAGAAAACCCTGGAATGAGTAGGTGTGTCCAGACTTCTGACTGGTACTGTAAGCATTTCAATGTACTTGTGCATGTGACAATAAAACTTGAACTCTGTCAAGAACACACAGGTCTTAGAGGGCAAGATAGTTTCAAGATATTGTAAATGAGTGCATATCTTTTGGTTTATATTGTTCATGCTTCTTTATTGACTCTTTGTATACACATGCCCCCCCCCCCCCCCCCCTTCACTTGTGAAGCCGATTTTTAGAGAGTCTTTGAAGCAACACTGTGTCGGAAGTGATTCCCTAAAGCTTGTGGAATATTTCTATAATTGTATGAAATTATTTAAAACCCTTGTGGCGTGTTTTAACATGGCTAGATGTGGAAGGAGTTGACTACCAGCTCCCTTGTTCTTGTTTTGCCGGAGGAACATTTTTATTCAAATTCAATTTTTTCGTTTTCGTAAACAACACTACATGACCTGACTTGTGTTATTGTAATTCTCCATGCATCAGCTCATACACTGAAAGAAAACATTCTCCCCAGAAAACCCATTACCCAAGACATATGAGCACATTAAGGACTCGGAGTAGACCTACAAAACTTCAATAGTGCAGTGCATAACCATTCTCATGTCAGAAGAATGTTGAAACAGCTCTAATGCCTGTGCTATGTTACGCAAATGAAGTAAAAACCTTCAATGTGTTCATGCATCATACATACTGATGGGCTTCAGGAAGTTTATGGAAGGTAAATCTCCCTTTGAAATAACTAATAACTAATAACTCACACAGAGCAACATTACTTCTCCTGTTGGAGACCAGCCAGCCGCTCCTACTCTCCCTCCTCTCCTCCGGTGGTAATCACCCTACATTGTTACAGTACACTTTGCACCGTTCAGCTGATAACAGGAGGAATTCCACTCCCGGTTTCAACACCAGCCCTATCTGCTTTTAATTTAACCACACATGCTCTGTTCTAGCTCTCCCACTAGACTATTCATGTGCACACATGTACACACACACATGTTATGTTCTTCTATCCTGGAGAGGACCTAAAATTTATTTCCATTCAAATACCTATTTTTTCCAAACCCTAACCCTAACCCTAACCTTAACCTTAACCTGTAACCCTAACCTAAACCTAACTCCTAACCCTAACCACTAACCCCTTACCTTAGCCCTAAACCCTAAACCTAACCCCTAAGCTTAAAATAGCCTTTGTTCTCATAGGGATGTGTGAAATGTCCCCATGTGGGAAAATGTTCCTTGTTTTACTATCCTTTTGGGGACTTTTGGGGATTTTTGGTCCCCACAAGGATAGAAGAACCGCACACACACAGACACACACAACAGGCTGCAGCAGTACCTACCCTACACTGTACTCAGTGGCCCTCACCCAGCGAGACTGTGAGAAGTTCACTTTACTTGCTAAAGGCCATAGTAGACATCTGGGATATCTCTGAAATCTGTATATAATTTAAGATTATGGTTGCTTTGTCTAGGCACCATTTTTTGGAACTACTTGCGGAGTTCACAGGTTTAGAGATATTACTTGCTTTCGGTATTATGTCACTCACCTACAACTACGCCAAAATCCAAAGGGCTAATTTCCTACTCTCTCATTGACTTATATTTCCTTATGTTCTCACGCAAGAAACACATTGTACCTATGAATGTTGTGGGAAAGGTTAGTAATTCAAACAAACACAAAGTGCTATATAGAGAGGTCATTGCCTCACCATTTCATTCACCTAGTCTCTCCGTGTGTCTCATAATGTGTCTCCTTGTGTCCTGTCTCCTGTAGAGAACCCAGGTCTGCAGGACGACAGAGAGGGCTATCCGAGCAGGTGGCAACGCTCACCTCCAGACCCTGACCCAGACCCCGAACCCTCCCGTAGAGGCTCTCGCAAGAAAAGCAAAAAGCCCAAGAACAGCAGCCGGGACTGCCGCATGGAGAAGAAGGAGATGCGTGTCAGAGACCTGGGCCTGGGCTTCGACTCAGATGAGATCATCCTGTTTAAGTACTGTGTGGGGACGTGCTCGAGCTCCCGTAAGAACTACGATCTGGCCCTTAAGGCCCTGATGGAGAACGAGAGTATCCCCAGCAGGAAGGTGAGCGCCCACCCCTGCTGCCGGCCCACCCGCTACGAGACTGTCTCCTTCATGGATGCCCAGACTATATGGCAGACCATCAAGTGGCTGTCAGCGGCTAACTGTAGCTGTGTGGGGTGACGGGCGGGGAGTAAGAGGATGTCTACCTGCAGAACACACATGCATAAAGAAACTCCAGGGTGAAGAGAGGAAGTGGCTAAGATGCCTTCACTGTGGGCGTGTTGGGCATAAATGGTGGATCAGAGCCTGGACCGAAGCCTTGGCCCAATGGCTGGGTTTCAGCCTGATGTGGATCCACTTTGGATTAACCAGTCTTCTCGGGTAGGGAAAGCACGGATGCAAGATAGAGATACAGCCTATCAAACCCCTATGTTTAACAGAGGAGTTACATCCTCAGTCAGAGCCCAGGAGTCACGGCTCTGGAGACTGGTGAGGAATGGAGTTCCTGGGCAGGGACTGGGGTGGTTAGGACTGGGGTGGTTAGGACTGGATGTCTCCCTCCCTGTGCTGACAGCAAGATGTTCCATAAGAGGGTGCTCTTCACTTGGTGTCTGCCCTCATGTGCCTTTTGTTATGTCAAAAAAGAGGAGATGGTGAAGCAAAAGCCTTGGACCATTGGACCTTAACTCTGAACCAGAAGAGGAGCATTTTGGGTTACATGGCACCTGACCGTAAAGAGGGCAACCAGTTTGAAGAACAAATACTTGTGAAGAAATATTAAGAAGTTAAGTTTTTTGGTTTCGAAGGCTCTCCAATAAGACCAAAATAACTATGAGATGTAATGCATTTTTATGTTTCCTTCATCCATGGCAGCTCATCCACATAGGAATTGGTCATAGCAAGGTAGCTTTGAGCCAACCGTAGTACATCTCCCATCTCCAAGTGTTTCATCATGGCATTCAGTTGATTCCTATGACAAAGCACACATCTACTCTTACTTTAGTAACTCATGCATGCTCTGAGAACAATACCAAAACGGTATCAACTGTACCTACTTAGATTAACTGTAAAGTCTAGCAGAATCTGAAGCACTTGTTTGTAGCTTGGCCCAACTTGTTTCCTGTACACTATAAACAGTGTGTTGTAGGATGCCATCACAGGGCCAAGGTCAGTCATGGAACAGCCATACCTCATGCTGCCTGACACACAGCTTTCATCACATGGTTTATTTTCAGCTCTGAACGTGGCACTTCACCGCTGTCAATTTAACTTTTTGGATTACAAAGATAATTGAGCATATTGACAGCTGTTATTCAGAATGTGCTTATCATATTTTGTACCGTGATGGTATACTGTAAATATCTCATATTGCATAATTTATCTACGTTATGTTTCTTATGGACAAACAGAACTCTTCATTGACACCACTCTGTTGCATCTGTGTTGAAGGAACGTTTGAGTGGACCCCATATGTACATAATGTCTTCTGATTGGCTGCCTCTCCACACCTGACCAATGAAATGGAGACATACAGCAGAGAGAATAAGACATAATGTACTGTAGATACAGTATATCAAAACAAGGGGAAAGTTTACGAACTAATGTATCCCACATATTGCATTATAGTATATTTATGTATTTATAAAGTATTGTATAAACTGTAGCTCCCTCTCTCTCAGTGTTCTTTAGATTGTTGATGGTTAAGCGAAAGTGTAGGTGTTGAGAAACATATTCATATCAAGTGGTGTTAAGAAAATAAAAGTGAAGCATTATTTTTGTTCAACTGTTGAAGTTTTTACAGTAGGATTTCATAAAGAAATGTTCATCTGTTTGTAGTAGGCTATGTACATTGTGTACATTGTGCCTAGTTCTCAGGATCATGCTGTTATGATTTACATTAGCTGAAAGACATATATCTCCTCAATCTCTTTATAGTTATCATCTGGAGAACTATTGTTTATTATAGAAATGTTATGATCAATCTTTCAAGAAGTGTTTGTATTCACAATAATCAACAATCAAGAGTCTATTGAAAGATGTATCCATACATTGTTATTATATCCATGATGTCATTCATTGTCTCAATCTGTGTTGCCTACCCAGATCCCACCACCAATGGTAGGCCTACTAAAGTTTAACCAAACCATGTACTGAGAGAGGTTTCTATTCCATTTTAACCATGTGCTTCAACCGTAACACGTGCAGAGATTTTGTGTTTGCTAGTTGTTCACAGAAATATGTTTAGGGACTGGCAAAGTGTGAACACAAATGATAACTGATCTTTATTCTGCCTTAAGTACATGTACGGTTTGTGGTTATATTAAGCTGCAGCATCTGGTGTGCATTTAATCTGCAAACATGGGGCCTTCACCCATCGTTTAAGTCCAAACTTAACTTCCCTGTTAGATGCCATGCATCTCATCATCGCCGAATTGTACATTAGGGAAAGTATTTATTACATTTAAATTATTTATTTATTGTCATTTTATGTTATACACTTGTTCTTACAAATATCAGATGTTTATAATTTATGAAGTGGCCATGTATGCTTTATTTTCTTTTTCTTTTCTTTTGTTTTCTCTGTGGAAAGAGAATGTTTCCAAGCAACAAGTCTCTGCCCCCCCCCACACACACACACACAGACAAGGAGGGATTTACCTTTCAAAACAGTGCATGTAGGTATATCCACTATCCACTACATTTTTATATGAACCAGATACACTGATAGAAAACAAGCTAATGTAACCTGGTGTAGCCTCCTCCACTAGCTTTGTCAGTCACATGTGTTGCCAGGGAACCTTGCCAAGAGATGAGTGTCAGTCCCTGGCACCCTGGTATCAGAGACCCAACACTTCTGTTCCCTTTTAGATGTTGCTCTAAAACCCAATTCATACCCTACACAAGTACACATCCACAATTAGCTATGCAAAATGGCAATCCTGCGTTGTTCTGTCGCAAATGTGTGCAGCCCCACAATTTGGAACTCAACGCAAGTATGTAGGATTACCTCTTGCATAGTTAATTGCATTCTTTGATTGTTTACTTGTGTAGGTTATAAATTAGGCTTAAAGGGAATCTTCACAATTTTTCAACTTCATATTTATCATCTCCAGCATCACCCTAACATCAACATATGTGAAAATGGTGCATTTCTATGTTTTGTAGTAAAAAGATAAGGGTAGATAAGTGTTTCCAATGACATCATCGGTGTGGATTGTGTGATTTTGACCAATTGTGAGTAGGCATTTTCTACTAATTGTCGACTAACTGGTTGATGTCATTATAAACACTTATCTTTCTCCATCTTTTTTTACTACAAAACATATAAACGCGCCATTTTCACATATGTTGATGGTGCTGGAGATGATGAATATAAAGTTGAAAAATGTTGAATTTTCCCTTTTAAGTCAGACACAGCACTAGACCTACTCCTGTTCATCGGACCTTGTTGTAGTTCCATACATTTACCTGTTATTAAAACAACCTTATTATCCAGTGTTTAACGAAGACAATAAATGTTGGTATTCATATTATATTGACATGGTAGTGTATTGTTATTCTTGTTATTATTATTATTATTGTGTTACTGTCATGTCTGAAAGGTCTCATGGATACTATTGTTGTACTTAAAAGAATAAAGCTTCTTTAAATATGAAAATATATATCTCCTGTCCTGATATTGGTATCTCCTGTCCTTTTTTTACATACACCCGACCTAACCATACCCCTGATAAAAATGTGCATTAAGATAGAAATACACAAAGGTCATATATGGTACATCTGCAATAGGCCGAGTTTAATCAAGGAATGTTTGTGACTGTAATCATAACTGTTTATAAGTAGTTGTTACTAATGGCTTTTAATTAAGGAAGAACAGTGTAGACGCAAAGTTTGGTAACAGAAGGACGGCACAAACGGCACAAACCGTCATTCTGTTACCAAACTTTGCATCTGCACAGTTCTTCAAGTAAATGTTTGTTTGTAAAATGTTCAGTGGAAACTGGTAAAAGTAGTAATTGTGCATAGAGTTGTATGGTTTGTTCAACTTTGCAATCGTTGGTTTTTGTTTGACATACATTTTAAAGTGAAAAATTCAGCATCACTCTGTGACCATGGAATTGCCCAGGACTGAATGCAGATCTGAGTTCATTCATCAATAACTCTTTGGCTTCTTTGTTTTTCCCATGTATTTGTTAATGGATTGAACAGGAGGCAGGTTCTTCATTCCCAAAACACTGGACTATTTACACCCTGCCTGAGTTCAAGTTGTTTGGCCACCTGCCCTGTGGCTGTGAGATATTATTATTACACTGTGTTCTCTCTTCAGGGGTACAGTAAAGAGATCAGAATGTAGATTTGCACCTCCTAGAGCAGGTCCTCACGCTGACTGTGTGTGGTTGATGTGTAATCAGTGAGTCATGCAATGTGCTGTAGCATAGACAGATGACAGCACATTGTCATACAGAGTGGGGCAACACTGGGGCCTACCTCATGGTTTAAAAACGGGTCTTATCTTAACAGTAAAGGTGTTCATGCAAGAGAAACAGTCTATCAAGAGTTTGATGGTGTTGGATAAGAGAACAAGACTTGCCTTGTGTGGTAGTTTACAGAGACGTGCAGAACGTGGTGTTGGCTCTGCTTATTGAAAAAAACTCCTGTGGGAACTCCTTTTTCAATTGAGGCCCTGTCACTCAGACCATTGAAGAGCAACCATGGCAGAACGCAGGCAGTAAACTCATACACATACACACATCCAAGGTCTTTCATATGATATAACCATTCTAATCACCATTGCATGTCTTCACAATATTGAGACTAAAATGTGTTCTAATCTCGGCCCCAGAACCAAATCAGCTACTTGATTTTGGCACTGTCACAATAGTGTGTTGTAATTAGCCACCAGGGCCAAATCTAACACATGAATTGGAATGCTGCAGACTAGCCTAGTTCAGTCTAGACTCAGTCAGTGATGCTGCAGACTAGCCTAGTTCAATCTAGACGCTCAGTCAGTGATGCTGCAGACTAGCCTAGTTTAGTCTAGACTCAGTCAGTGATACTGCAGACTAGCCTAGTTCAGTCTCGACTCAGTCAGTGATACTGCAGACTAGCCTAGTTCAGTCTCGACTCAGTCAGTGATGCTGCAGACTAGCCTAGTTTAGTCTAGACTCAGTCAGTGATGCTGCAGACTAGCCTCGTTTAGTCTAGACTCAGTCAGTGATGCTGCAGACTAGCCTCGTTTAGTCTAGACTCAGTCAGTGATGCTGCAGACTAGCCTAGTTCAGTCTAGATTCAGTCAGAGATAATGATAATGACTCAGGTGTCTAAAATAGGAACCTGACCCTGGATCATATCACCTGTCCTTTCACCTGCCCACGTCCCATATAGGTTTGCATGAGAGAAAGACAGACCACAATAAAACAGAAGCTGATTGGGAAACCCTCAACTTGTATCCCATATGGAACCCCATTCCCTACATAGTGCACTACTTTTGACCAGAGCCCCATGGACCCTGGTCAAAAGTAGAGCACTAAATTGAGAATAGAGTGCCATTTGGGATGCACACACCGGGGCAGCCGGCCAGGTCAGTGGTTACCTAGACCTCACCTCACCTTACCACACCCAGCTCTGCCCTGCCCCCATGTTTCCTGATCCCGGTTTACAAGGGATAAGGGGAGGTTGTGGAGAAACCTTGCAGAGTTTATGGAAACTCTTATGTTTCTTATCAGACATGTGAATGGGAGATCTGCACTGGCTGTAGGAACATTAACTCCATGTTAACACAGGTGTGGTACAGATGCCCAAACACAGAGATGAACGGTGATGATAAAGATATTTAAGCTTTTCACACTTGAAGTAGCATAATCTTTACCTAGCAACAATTCAGTAAAAGACAGTGTTGGGGAAGCTACTCTGAAAATATAGTTTACCAAGCTTCACACTGGAAGAAGTTAAGCTACACTAGAGCTACCCTTGTAAAACATATTGTTTACTTCAGTAAAGTTACTCTGAAAAAGTAGTTCACTACATCCAAACTATTTAGTGAAAAATTGTCATAGACTGCAAATTGCAAGAGCAGATCACGTTTGGGTCATTCGTTAACATAGTGTGTAATTTAGCCTATTAAACACGCAAAAATATGTTTCAAGTGAGAATTATGCAGGTCTTATGCAAAACAAAGGAAAAGATTGCCTACTTCACCTGTATTTTCTTTTCGGAAAAAAGTAGTGTAGTTACAGTAGTTAGCTGACCGCTACATGGCAAAAAAAGTTATTAAAACTACTGAAAACACTACCTAGATTTGAATTTAGTTCAAATACCACCAAGCTACTGCAAAATATAGTTAAATTACTAGTTGAACTACATGTAGTTCACTACTCCCCAACACTGGTAAAAGGGGAATTCAGTATTTGTAAGGGTTTCCCAGCTCTGTGAATTGTGGTCTATGAGCAGATGTCAACAACATAACATAAAGAAGACACAGCTAGACACATGCTTTTAATCATGACAAAAAAATGGATACTGATAAAACTACTGAATAAAACTGCCATTCAACATTATAATCTCACATGTGTAATGTGTTGTCAACTGAGTGCTGCATAGCCTGTCTCAGTAGGTCCCCTGGTGGCCAATGATGGCCTATGAGCTTTTTCCCACACTGTATTTCCAAAACGATAATTATTTTTTGAGCCTTAACGGTCGCCATATGATTGTGCAACCTGCGCGCGGGATATTTAACAGACGTAAACAAACCACGGAGAAACATGGGAGTCTAGCTAGCTAGCTAATCAATTGTTGTAGCAACTGTCATGTATCGTTTGTTAACTTAACTATTCATCTACAGCAGTTATCATATCCTAACTGCCCCATTAATCACCAGAGACGAGGAAAATGGTAAGTAGTTCGTTGCTAATACGCTTGTTGTCGAAGCAGCAGTTGCTAGCTCGCTAACGTTACTTCAGTGCATAGCCAGAATGTTGAATACAATTTAATTTGATCTCACTCTAACGTTACCGGTTTCCTTGGTGGTTGGTCCTTATGCAGCGCGTAATTTGAGACACCATATCCACAATAATCCAAACTGCGAACAGACTGGTTTTCTGAATGGTTCTCTATTTCTTCACCTGACAAATCCCTTTTATCTCTACTTCACTTCATGTCAACAACAAAAATCTTACATGTGCACCATATATGTGCATGAGGCTTGTGGGGGAACATTTATTTTGACATAAGGAGGAGCAGAGAGAAAATTATTTGTGACATTAAATGGTCTACTCAAATGTGTATTATGTCATGACAGAGGAGAAGCCTAGCACCAAGCCAGGTTGCCAAAAGGAAGCATGGAGGAGATTCGTCCGAGGATGAGGATTGGAACCCAGAAGAAGATGTAAGTTATGTTTGAGTTGATCAGAAACTCATCCATTTTGACTATGATGTCCTACTTATATTTCACTGTAATGTCAAGCAGATAGGATAACACAACATGTTGTTTCAGACCAAAAGAAGGAAAGGAGGAAATGAAAACAGAGAAAGCTATATCTCTCCCTTCAGAAAGCCTTTGACACAGTTGACCAACCAGCCCGTATGTGTGGACAGCAATGCACACGTGAGTATGGTCATTTTGACGCATAAATGTATTTGGCATGTGCTTACACAAACACTCAGTATAATGCTGTTATAGACATGCCAATCATTTTGAAGTACTTTGCTCATGGATGTATTGTCTTTACAGGAAGCCTTCATTCGAAGTATTCTCTCAAAACCTTTTAAAATCCCCATCCCCAATTACACAGGTAAGTAAATATGTCAAATCAATGTTGCTACCCTAGGTCTTCTCCACATATCTCACATATCTCTATATGACTATCTTTAGGAACAGTCTCAGTATATTATGCTGGATGGATCTATCTATTACAATGGGATTGTATTTGTTCTATAGGCTCTCTGGGGATAAGAGCACTAGGACTGAAGCGTGCGGGGGTGAGGAAGTCTCTTCACGACCCATTTGAAAACGGTGCACTGGTCCTCTATGAGCCTCCAGTGCTGGGCGCTCATGAGCTGATAAAAGCAGAGAAGTGAGTTCATCTCAATATTTAGGGAGGGATTAGAAAATGTTCATGTGAAGTCCGTAGCACAATTATGGTAAGGAAAGGGAGAGATTAGGAAAAACATGGTGATGTGAAGTCAGTAGCTCAGTTACGGTCTCGGATTGTTATAAAGATTAGACTTTTATAACTTTGCACAAAATGACATGTTGTAGTAGAAGTTTATTAATATGTTTCTCTGTGTGCAGAGATAAACTGCCTGTACATGTTGTTGTGGATCCAGTCCTTGGAAAGGTCCTCAGACCCCATCAGCGAGAGGTACAGTCTCTTTGTAAATCTTGATACTTTTCTGTGTCCCAAATGGCACCTTATTCCCTATATAGTGCACTAGTTTTGACCAGGGCCCAGAGCACGCTTAATTGTATTTGTGTATACTTTTGTTTCTAATAACCAGATTTTGTATTCTGTCAGGGAGTGAAATTCCTGTGGGATTGTGTGACCGGGAGACGTATTGCCGACTCGTATGGCTGCATCATGGCTGATGAGATGGGGCTGGGGAAAACCCTGCAGTGTATTGCCCTCATGTGGACCCTGCTGCGCCAGAGTCCTGATGCCAAGCCTGAGATAGACAAGGCCATTGTTGTTTCACCCTCCAGTTTGGTTCGTAACTGGTACAACGAGGTGGGAAAGTGGCTGGGCGGACGCATCACACCGGTGGCCATCGATGGGGGATCCAAGGAGGAGATAGACAAAAAACTAGGTAGGTTTGTTTTGACCATTAAGCATTATTCCTGTTGTGGCAATACCCTTAGCAGTGGCATGGTTGTTCCCAGGACTCCCTGGGGAAACAGTGACAATTGTTACTTAGTGGACTATTCAGGCTAAATAAATAAGAATAACATAAAATGTTAACATTGAACTGGGTTTATGTGCTTGACAGTGAACTGGGTTTATGTGCTTGACAGTGAACTGGGTTTATGTGCTTGACAGTGAACTGGGTTTATGTGCTTGACAGTGAACTGGGTTTATGTGCTTGACAGTGAACTGGGTTTATGTGCTTGACAGTGAACTTCATGACTCAGCGTGGCTTGAGGGTTCCTACTCCAATCCTGATCATTTCATATGAGACGTTCCGGCTTCATGCTGAAGTTCTACACAAAGGAAAAGTGGGACTTGTCATCTGTGATGAGGTACCGTGACGAGGAGATGTAGGCCAATATTCACAATGTGGTGCTGATCTAGGATCAGGTCCCCACTCTTATTAATTACTGATCCTAGATCAGCACTCCTACACTGTTTTATGAACACAGGTCATGGTTCTTAGGCTTCTGCTCAGGTTTTGGATTGATGTTATCCTCAAATGGACCATATACAAGTAGTAATAGTTGTAATATATTGTAAATATATATTTCACCTGGTTATGCCAATAACACCTTGTTCCTTGTGCACCCTGTAGGGTCATCGGCTGAAGAACTCGGACAACCAGACGTACCAAGCTCTGAATGCTATGAGTGCCCAGAGGAGGGTGCTGATCTCAGGCACTCCCATTCAGAATGACCTGCTGGAATACTTCAGTCTGGTGCACTTTGTCAACGCTGGCATCCTGGGTAAGCTGACACTACTTACAACTACATGGAGGCAAATGGATAAAATTCTATAAAAAGTTGAAGGTATGTATGCTTTCTGAATAGACGAAGAGACATGTTAAATTAGGTCGGTTAGATCGCCCCTTCTCTGCCTTCTAACTGTCCTCCTGTGGTTTCTTTCCCTTCTCAGGAACAGCCCAGGAGTTTAAGAAGCGTTTTGAATTCCCCATCCTGAAGGGTCGTGATGCAGACGCCAGCGGCAAAGACAGGCAGGTTGGAGAGGAGAAACTCAAGGAGCTGATCAGCATTGTCAATGGGTAAACCTCACACGTTGCTGAAGACTTAATAGTTTATCTACAACACAATGGACATCTTTATGGTCATGTGTATTTTCAGACTATCTGCCTAATATATCTTAGCTTGGCTGAATCGCAGACCCACATGGTACACAGTGAGCAAGTCGGTCGCTTTAGTAAGGCAAAACATAACTACTTAATAGGTCCGGGACAATACCAGTTCGTGATACTCGTTAGTATCGTGGCAAGGAAGCAAAACATGAAACTTTAGGAAAACCAAAATCCTTATGTTGTCATCCAGACTTTCATTTTATTTATTTTCCAACCTATAGCACACAATATTTTACATACAGCAGGTTTTTAAAGGACCAAAGAGTTTGGTCTTCTTCGTGTTTTCATTTTTGCCATGGAAAAACTTTTGTGATACTGGTATCATCACAGCCCTATACTTAATATTTTTCTCTCCTTGGTGGTTTTAGATGCTTGATTCGGAGAACCTCAGACATCCTCTCAAAGTATCTTCCTGTTAAGATCGAGCAGGTCGTCTGTTGCAGGTAACTCTTCCATTTTCATGTATTTTTACATTTTAAGATTTTATTATATGTATTGATTGCAACTGACCACTGATAATGGTATTTCTGATGGTATTAACAGGTGTGTTTAGTGTCACAAATAATGGTGTCGCTGGTTCAACTAATTGCAAATGTATACTACCTGAATAGTCATTACAGGCGTATAGGGACCCTTGAATATACAAGTTAATTTCGGTTGGAATACTATAAAATACAAATAAGTTGATGTTGGATAGTAAACAATACCAAAAAAGCTTCCAGAAGTAATCAAGGCACTCTCATTTAGTGGAAAGATTTAAAAGCCTGTATTGTTCACGGCTTAATATTTGCGTGTTCTCTGCAGGCTGACCCCCCTCCAGTCAGAGCTGTATAAACTGTTCCTGAGGCAGGCTAAGCCCTTACAGACACTGCAGCAGCAGGGCAAGATCAGTGTCTCCTCTCTGTCCTCCATCACCTCTCTCAAGAAGCTCTGTAACCGTAAGTGTCCAAACGACAAATCAACTGGTGCTTTATATATGTATTGTCTTTAGTTTATTATTAGTGAAATCCTCCCATGTACATTTCTGTCCTGACACAACTTGTTTTTGTTGTTGTGTGTGTGTGGATATCCTTTTGTTAGCTGTTTGGTTTTGCGTCAGTGTATGTTGGTCTGTTGTATTGTGACTTTTTTTCTCCTTTGCCTCCCAGACCCGGCTCTCATCTATGATAAGTGTGTGGAGGGAGATGAGGGCTTTGATGGGGCCCTGGATCTCTTCCCTACAGGATACTCCACCAAGGCTGTGGAGCCACAGCTTTCTGGTAAGAACACATTATTTAGTTTTATGAAGGATTCGGGACAGGTAACACTTAGAACTCGCAGATATAATTCATTACGATGCTGTTTTTTAATGCATTGTCATGAGCATGTACAGTATTATCCCCTTATAATTAAGCAATAAGGCCTGAGGAGGTGTGGTATATGGCTAATATTCCACAGCTAAGAGCTGTTCTTACGCACAATGTAACGCGGAGTTCTTGGACACAACCCTTAGCCATGGTACATTGGCCATATACCACAAACCCCAGAGGTGGCTTATTGCTATTATAAACTGGTTACCAACAAAAAAAAGTGTCATACGAATGGTATACAGTCAGCCAATCAGCATTCAGGGCTCGACCCACCTGATTTTATAATTAATTATAATCACCCCATTGTTAATATGGGATCTATAATGACGTTGATCTTTCCTCCAGGTAAAATGCTGGTTCTGGACTATATCCTGGCCATGACCAGAAGCACCACCAGTGACAAAGTGGTGTTGGTCTCCAACTACACACAAACACTGGACCTCTTTGAGAAGCTCTGTCGAACTCGAAGGTAAGAAAGGAACTGACACAGGAGCTGTCACATCCATTGTTTTCAGTTATTCTTGAAAATGAACTTTGAGATTGGAAAGAAACCGCTTTTTTCTTTTGATCAGATACCTCTACGTTCGGCTTGATGGCACAATGTCCATCAAGAAGAGAGCAAAGATAGTGGAGAGGTTCAACAGCCCATCTGTAGGTAGTGAACATGTTGTAAATGGCATCTTGCTATAAGAGTTTGTTTGATCATGAGTATTTACATGACATCTCTCTCACTCAGAGCCCAGAGTTCATATTTATGCTGAGCAGCAAAGCTGGGGGGTGTGGCCTGAATCTGATTGGTGCTAATCGCCTGGTGATGTTTGACCCTGACTGGAACCCAGCCAATGACGAGCAGGCCATGGCTCGAGTCTGGAGAGATGGACAGAAAAAGACCTGCTACATCTACAGACTGCTTTCAGTGAGTAGAACAGAGAATGACAAGAGTATCATACTGAAAAGTGGTGTCGGCCGCAAATTAGTTAATTCATTCATTTGATTTATATCGCTTTTCCAAGTGCTTGGGGAGGGAGGGGAGTCTCACCTCGGTATGGTGGTATTTGCAATTGAACTATCAAAATGGTGTTTTACGTCACGTGTATGACTGACAGTTGCTATGTGTGTTCCTGCAGACAGGGACAATTGAGGAGAAGATCCTTCAGAGGCAGGCCCATAAGAAGGCTCTGAGCAGCTGTGTGGTGGATGAAGAGCAGGATGTGGAGAGACACTTCTCTCTGGGGGAGCTACGAGAACTCTTTCATCTCAGTGAGGAGACCACCAGTGACACGCATGACAGGTACACACACACGACCGGTACAAACACAGTTCGCAGCAGTAGGCAGAGCCCATTGACACTAATTTAAAGTTGAGGTCAATTCTTGGATGTTGTTACATCCTCCCTCTTTGGAAGAGTTCAAGTATAATTTAAAACATCTTATGTGTTCGAGACTTACCTTAATCACAACGCTTGTATTTGTCCACTAATGTTAACTATTCTGTCTCCTGTGCCCCTGCCAGGTTCCGCTGTCGGCGCTGTGTGAATGGGCGACAGGTGCGGCCCCCTCCTGAGGACTCTGATTGTACCTGTGACCTGTCCCAGTGGCAACACTGCTCTGACAAGAGGGGCCTGAGAGACCCCATACTGCAGGCCTCCTGGGACGCTGCCATCTCCTTTGTCTTCCACCAGCGCTCCCACGAGGACCAGAGAGGGGTCGTGTGACAGCCATGCGGTCTGAGACAACCAGGAGTCATGGTATTTGACGAGAGGGCCTAGCCCTGAACCAAGGACGGCCAACCAGCACATAGGAGCAACGTTACTGGACAAGAGAGCGCAGACAGTTTTACTGGGCCATCTGGAATCCTTGGGATGTCCGTACCCTAAACCGCTACCCCATTTAAATTTCAATGTGGTAGGGACGTCCCAAGGACCCGGGATTGCACGGACCCTAGGAAAACGGACAAAAAGAGACAAGCTATCTTATGAAGGGAATACTACTTATCGTGATGGATTCACGGCTGAATTCCCCCATACTCTTTTATAAGGGTGTGTAACAGAGTAATAACCATATTGAAGACCATTTTCTTCTTATGAAAAGGCAATCTTACCTGCAATTGTCCACACATCTCTCTTACAGTCTTTTGTGTTGTAGCCACAGTGTAAATGTTATTGTGTATTGTTTTCTGTTAAATCGTATATTTTTTTCCCTTGATAGTGAAAATGTTTTGTAAAGAACTGACAATTTCAATGTCAGGATTTATTGAACCAAGACAATTGTTAGCAATTCAACAAACAAGATATTAACAAAACAATTATTTAAGGACTGCAGATGCTGCATTAAAGATTACAATATGTAAACAATAACATAGATGCTGAGTAAAGGGTGACAAACAGAAACATTGGTGAGCTGAACAAGATAAAGGAAATGGTGCATATAAATGTTTTTCTTCACACAGAGTTCATTATTATTTCACAATTTGAAACGCCATATAAGGCCACTTTATTATTAATTATTTTTGGCTTTAGGCATGCAACAGTCTTGACTAGGGTTGTAAAGGAAGGGTATACTACTGGATGTACTTCCAGTGAACTACCAGAATGTTGGAGGATTCTATGTAATCCAATCTATCAAGACATCTAGTGGGACTTGTGCATTTAAGATTTGTACAGGTGCATAATAACCTCTGGCCCTTTGTGTGACCTTACCACATGTAAAATATTTTATAGAGTGACAGTTGTAAAACATTATCCGAAATATAAACCATTGGTGTTTAATATTAGGTGTTCAGCATGAAATATATATATATAGATATTTTTTTTTTTACAAAGTCTATATTTACAGTATTTCTTGCCAATGTTTTGGAGTCTAACTGGTGGCAGTTGTGAAAAAAAAATCAGTGGGAAGAGTTGCAGAGTTAACTGAAAATAATGCCATTGATGATTAGATGTTTCCCCCCCCCCCCCCCCCCCCATTAATTAGGCTATTTTCTCTTGAACCATATGGTCTCTGTACTAGAAACTCATGGGTACATGAATATATATATATATCACAGCAAAAAAAGAAACTGTCAACTGTCTTTATTTTCATCAAACTTAACATGTGTAAATATTTGTATGAACATAAGATTCAACAACTGAGACATAAACTGAACAAGTTCCACAGACATGTGACTAAAATAAATGGAATAATGTGTACCTGAACAAAGGGGGGGTCAAAATCAAAGTAACAATGCAGCTATTGGCCAGATACTAAGTACTGCAGTGCATCTCCTCCTCATGAACCGCACCAGATTTGCCAGTTCTTGCTGTGAGATGTTTCCCTACTCTTCCACCAAGGCACCTGCAAGTTCTCTGACATTTCTGGGGGGAATGGCCCTAGCCCTCACCCTCCGATCCAACAGGTCCCAGATGTGCTCAATGGGATTGAGATCCGGGCTCTTCGCTGGTCATGGCAGAACACTGACATTCCTGTCTTGCAGGAAATCACGCACAGAACGAGCAGTATGGCTGGTGGCATTGTCATGCAGGAGGGTCATGTCAGGGTGAGCCTGCAGGAAGGGTACCACATGAGGGAGGAGGATGTCTTCCCTGTAACGCACAGCGTTGAGATTGCCTGCAATGACAACAAGCTCAGTACGATGATGCTGTGACACACCGCCCCAGACCATGACGGACCCTCCACCTCCAAATCGATCCCGCTCCAGAGTACAGGCCCTCTGTGTAACGCTCATTCCTTCGACGATGAATGCGAATCCAACCATCATCCCTGGTGAGACAAAACCACGACTCGTCAGTGAAGAGCACTTTTTGCCAGTCCTGTCTGGTCCAGCGACGGTTGGTTTGTGCACATAGGTGACGTTGCCGGTGATGTCTGGTGAGGACCTGCCTTACAACAGGCCTACAAGTCCTCAGTTCAGCCTCTCTCTGGCTTTGTGGACAGTCTGAGCACTGATGAAGGGATTGTGCGTTCCTGGTGTAACTCGAGCAGTTGTTGTTGCCATCCTGTACCTGTCCTGCAGGTGTGATGTTCGGATGTCCCGATCCTGTGCAGGGGTTGTTACACGTGGTCTGCCACTGCGAGGAAGATCAGCTGTCCGTCCTGTCTCCCTGTAGCGCTGTCTTGGGCGTCTCACAGTACGGACATTGCAATTTATTGGCCTGGCAACAACTACAGTCCTCATGCCTCCTTGCAGTATTTCTAAGGCACATTCACACAGATGAGCAGGGACCCTGGGCATCTTTCTTTTGGTGTTTTGCAGAGTCAGTAGAAAGGCCTCTTTAGTGTCCTAAGTTTTCATAACTGTGACCTTAATTGCCTACCGTCTGTAAGCTGTTAGCCTCTACGGGATCGGTGTCCCTAAACCGGGACAGTTGTTGCTCAATAGGTGATAATGTGACTAGAATGACGCTGTAAACAACAGCCAATTTTACGGGACATAGACATGTCTTATTTTTATTTAACCTTTATTTAACAAGGCAAGTCAGTTAAGAACAAGTTCTTATTTACAATTGACGGCCTACCCCGGCTAAACCTTCCCCTAACCCGGACGACTCTGGGCCAATTGTGCGCCGCCCTATGGGACAGCCCGGGATCGAACCAGAGACTGTAGTGATGTCTCTAACACTGCGATAGTGCCTTAGACTGCTATCGCCACTCAGTAGACCTTATATTGGCAGAAAGCTTAAATTGGTGTAAATCTAACTGCAGTGTCCAATTTACAATAGCTATTACAGCAACAAAAGCTATTGTTTGAGGATAGTGCACAACTACAAAACACTTTTATCACAGCAACTGGTTTGATACATTCACCTCTAAAGGTAAATAATGTACTTACATTCAGTAATCTTGCTCTGATTTGTCATCCTGAGGGTCCCAGAGATAAAATTAAGCATAGTTTGTTTGATAAAATACATTTTTACATTAAAATGTAGGAACTGGTTTCTACAGTTTGAGTCCACTGTTTTCTCTGGCTCCCTCCCTGCCATCTAGATGTGTGAAGGTTTGTGTATTTTCTGTAGGGAAGCTAATGATTTGTCATGTATGACATTCCTGGGAGTGTGTAAACTAAAAAAAAAATATTACCATAGCATTTTTGTATGTTCTCTATAGTTATGTACTTAAATGTATAAATTGACCAATTCGGCACATTTTGGCGAACTCCTGGCAGACTTGATACAAACTATTGTGTAGTGATGTAATTCTTCACTGGATCGGTCTGAATCTTTGCGCACACTGCTGCCATCTTGTGGACAACACCTAGATTACACCTATAATCCTATCTCAATGTATGGCTTTTCTCTTGCTTTCCCTAGCAAGATGATGGAACCCAAAAAATATAAAACGCTTTTTTTGTTTGTATTATCTTTAACCAGATCTAATGTGTTATTCTCCTACATTAATTTCACATCTCCACAAACTTCAAAGTGTTTCCTTTCAAACGGTATCAAGAATATGCATATCCTTGCTTCAGGTCCTGAGCTACAGGCAGTTAGATTTGGGTATGTCATTTTAGGAGAAAATTGGAAAAAAAAGGGTCCAATCCTTGGCAAACACATGGGTTCAATACATTTCACCACTGAATACCTCAAAATAGCAAACCATTTAATTGTAAAATATCTCTCCTTCAAATTAATGTTTTGTGGACTTCCGGTTAGTCCTTTCTGTCCAATCGCACCAACCGCCAGTGTGTAGCTAGAACCGCATGCGCAGATTGGTACCAGTCAAAATCCTTAGCGGTTTATTTGGCTAACAAGTGAATACTTCTTCGTATTTTAACTTTTCTTAGTCGTTAGAGATGGCCGCTAGATATGATAGAGCTATAACAGTATTTTCCCCCGATGGACACCTGTTTCAAGTGGAATATGCACAAGAGGCTGTGAAAAAAGGCTCTACTGCGGTGAGTGTTATTACTACTAGCTAAGTTAGCTAGCCAATTTAGCAAGGCTAACGTTATCTTTAGTTACTTTTCACTCTCTTGCATTTGTCATAACGTTACTTCATTTGCTTTGTGAATTTGAACTGACAATTGACAGCTGAATTAGCTAGATAAGATGATTATTCAATATAGCTAACTTGCTAACAACGAGATACACATTCCACGGGGACAGCATGACTTGCATGTAATTGCTAACCTACCAACTAGCCCAGCTAGCTAGCAAACAGGTTTTGTTCCACGTCGTCTTTATTGCAGTCGCAATGCGCATTTCAGAACATGGTAATATACTGACTAATCATTGTTATTTTGTGCAGGTGGGCATCAGAGGGAAAGACATTGTCGTTTTGGGTGTTGAGAAAAAGTCTGTAGCTAAACTCCAAGAGGAGAGGACTGTACGCAAGATATGTGCACTTGATGATCATGTCTGTATGGCATTTGCAGGTAAGACCATCCATTTACTCATACACACAGTCCTAACCACCTGTTATCAGTCTGATTAGCCTAGTTAGCTAGTTTTTATTGAGCCGTGCTGTAGTTCTCACTGGTTTTCAATAAACTTTGATATGATTTCAGATGCAGAACTGGTTTTGTTAGTCGAAAAGCAGGTATTTTGTGTCAGTTTTGAGTAAACGGCCTGAAATGCAGACTGTTGTGACTCAGACATTGTCCCTCTCTTCTGTCCTTCCAGGTCTGACGGCCGATGCTCGTATCGTTATCAACAGAGCCAGGGTGGAGTGTCAGAGCCACCGGCTTACTGTAGAGGACCCTGTTACTGTGGAGTATATCACACGCCACATTGCCACACTCAAACAGGTAGACTACATGCAAAACAAACTGGTATTAACATGCTTCACTGCCATAGAAATTAGTGTTTCTTGGTAGTGGTAGTCATCCTTGTTTCATTCAGTTTTATTCCATTTGGTGCCTAATGAACATGACCCAGGCAGGTAGTGTCTCTCACAGTCAAACCCTTTTAGTAAGTGTGTGTGTCTCTTTATCCCCCCTTCAGCGCTACACACAGAGTAACGGACGCAGACCCTTCGGTATCTCTGCTCTGATCGTGGGCTTCGACAACGATGGAACCCCACGACTCTACCAAACGGACCCATCTGGAACATATCATGCCTGGAAGGTGTGTAACACTGTCCTCTCTCTTATGTCTAGTAGATCACACTCTGCTATCCTGCTAAATGTGTAGAAAACATAACACAGAGGCCCGCACACTAATGCTGGCATTATCCAATCTGTTTGAATTTTTCACTTTGGGGGTGTGGTTTATTCAGCCCAACATTTTTGCAGGGTTGCTTAGTGTTCCATTTTCTATGTGTAACCTCTCTCGACCTTCTCCCCTGCAGGCCAATTCTATCGGTCGCAGTGCAAAGACTGTCCGGGAGTTTCTGGAGAAGAACTACACAGACGAGGCCATCGCCACTGACAACGAGGCTATAAAGCTGGCCATCAAAGCCCTGCTGGAGGTAGGCTAACACAAGGCACTAACATTTGCTTGATTCATACTAGAAGGCCAACAAGGCAAGCTGTACTAGGCTGGCCTGATTACCCATCCACCATAGTTGCTGGAAATCTAAATATCTGAGCCGGCACAATATGGTTCATGTTGACCCTATAATGTGAATTGGGAAACTAAGTCACTAATGGGGGTTGATGGTAATGAACAGCAGCATGCTTACCTCCTGACCCTATGCTTACAGGTTGTTCAGTCAGGAGGAAAGAACATTGAGCTGGCAGTGATCAGGAGGAATCAGCCACTGAAGGTACACACACACTAAAAGCAGTTAACTGAACAATTAATTCTCATTTGAAATCATTACTAATTCCCTGTTTCGTACATCTTTATCAGCTTTTGGAGTCTAAAGAAATTGAAACCCTCGTGGCTGAAATCGAGAAGGAGAAAGAGGAGGAGGCAGAGAAAAAGAAGCCGAAGAAATCTACATAAGTCAAACTAGTCTGTCACATGACCTGTTTTCAGTTTGTGTGAGGATGGGCTTCAATGAGGGTGAACACAACCCCCCTTTTCCAAGACACACTGACTCGTCTTCATTTTATATATATCGTTCTGTAGTGCGGCTACTACCTCCCTGTTCACTGTAATGTTAGCACATTATTCTGACCCTGAACTGAAGCATTTGACTCAAATAATGCTTTTATAAATTGAACCTTGAATAATAAAAGATTGTGCTTTTATTTTTGACTGCTCAAACGGGTCTCATTTACAATGTTGAAAAATAACTGTTACTCTTAGTTGACCTGATGTGATAATGAGATGTGAGTGCAGTCCATTCTTATTTGCTTACATAGGAAATAGAATAGAACCAAGAGATGCAAATGTTCATTATGAATGATTGCAAATAGTACTACATTGGGCAATTTAGTTTTGTACTGGGCCAGTAACCGAAAGCAAGGCACTTAACCCTAATTGCTTTGGATAAGAGCATCTGTTAAATTACTCAAATGTAAATGTGCTGTAGCCTAACTTTATTGTGCAAATAATGGGTTTACACAGTATTTCCAGAACTAATGTAGTGAAATTGAGTGTTTCTCAAGTGTTCACCTTTGGGGATAATTGGCTTCCAGGCAGCATTTAGGAAACACCGGTATCGCGTGCAGGTGGCTCATATTTCTGCGTCATCGCGTATACCAGCCAATGAGAGCACAGTATAACGGAATCCCTCGCGCTTCCAGAGCGCAGTGCAGACTCAGCATGCACGCTCCACATGGCTACAAACTCATGGTCACTTGCTGGACGCGTGGGTCTGAAGAATGAATGAACACGACTAAGGTAAAACCTGCTATTTGTCATGTTTTTCTGTGATTCCTAGACTGACATTTCCAACAATTCACTAGACCTGTTCCACTTGCTGTTTATTGGTGGTGCTAGTCAGTAGCCCACTAGCTAGCGACAAAAAGCAACTACCAAAGGATTGCTATGGTGAGGTCATCTTGCAAACTAAGGTATTGTATGTTTCAATTTAGATTTCAAAATCATGTCAACCACCGAAAACTCCGCAAATGAAACTCAAAATCAGGCAGAGAAAAGTGCCTACCCGGCAAACAGTGGAAGTGGAACCACGAATATCTCGGACACTATTGTGCAGGTGGGAGCGACAGTCAAAGCCCCGACACCTTCTGTCAGTTGCCCTGCAATGCCCGCCTTCATTTCGAAAGGTACAACGAAAGACCCCGACCCTGCCCAAACCCAGCCACAGAACGCAAATAATGGATCCAGTGCCACCCAGCTTCCGTTGTCCGTGATGCATGTTGCACCTACTACCGCCACCGTGACTGTCGCACCTGTCCAGGCAAGCGCTCAACCTGTTACGTCATCCACAACCATAAAGTCAGTCGTGAGCAACCTGCCTCCAACGGTGTTCATGATAACCACGGGACCGAGACCCATTTCTCCGGTGGTTGCGGGACCGAGAGTGAGCTCTCCAACGGTGACCATGAGCGCACAGCCACCAGCGCGCATGAGCTCTCCTTTGGGACCAGCGGTGACTCGAGTTGCCACCGCGACCCAGGCACCGGGGAAGGCTGCAGTGATAGCCATACCAAGACCAACAACTTTTCAGCAACCAGCTGCATCGATCAGACCCCCACAGACCACGTCTGTCCAGCTTCCAGCCAACTTTCAAATCCCGCCAGGTGAGTGACTGACCAAGCATCACCTGGGACTGATAGAAAGCAAAATGGAGGGAGGTGGATGGGAGTAGTGATATTGGAGAGAAAAAAGTGTCTTCATATTTCCTCACAACCACTCTCATTGTCTCCTTCTCAAACCTTATTGGAGAAGTTCCAAGGTCCCTCCCCTTGGACCTTCTCCTCCAATGCATTTTGAGGAGGAGAGAGGACTTAATGAATCAATGAAAGATTAGCTGGCAAAGTGTGTGTAGAGGTTGTCTTAAGGGGCACTTTTTAACATAGACACTGGTATGGTGCAGTGAAGTTTCCCTTTTTTAATGTGATGTTCTGTCAACAGGCATGGTGCTCATCCGTAGTGACAGTGGCCAACTGATGCTGGTGTCCCAACAAGCTTTGGCTGCAGCCCAGGGCCTCGCAGCCAGAACTCCTGGAACTGGGACCTCCCCTAGCCCTAGGCCACCAACCACACAGGTGTGTGTGTGTTAAACTGTGACAGGTGTCTATCATACTATGTACCTACCTGGAAGATGAATGTGTGTGTGTGTTAGGGCTGTGCACTGGATTTCCGCCTTACTGTGGATACAGATTCAGCTGTTATGTCATTAAAGGTGTCTGCAGCGACTGTCGTGAGAAAAGCTGAAAATCCAGGTGTGATCAGAGTGCCTCCTCCTAGCCCCCATGTGACCACAGCACAGAGTACACCCTTGCTTAAGGTACGCTGGTCTCAACCAATGGTCAAGGTCTGGTTTAGTGTGTGATTTAACTACAGGTATGGTTTGATTAGTGGATAAAGAGTGGTTCATTTCAGTTACCATTTTCTGTCTGCATGCGTGTTTTGCTCTGCTTCACTCCAGGTGGTAGGGGCTGCTCCGACCCCTCCTGCAGGCCAGATCCCCAGGCCTATGATCCGCCCAGTGGCCCCTGTCACAGTCACCCGTTCTCCTGGCCCTGGTCCTCTCATCATCCCAACCAAACCCACCAACACCCCCAGGGCCACACCCCCCACCATCACACCTGTGAGTCAGACCGCTGACTGGATGTCAGCTCTATTCATTGCATTTCTCATGGCACATTTCACTTACCTGGATACACCCAAGGTTAGTATGTCTTTCTGTTGCTCAGTGTGACCTCTGACGTGTCCCATTTTGCTCTCTGTTCAGGAGGTCCTGGAGAATGTGAAGAAGTGTAAGAACTTCCTGGTGACGCTGATCAAGCTGGCCTCTAGTGGAACCCACTCTGCTGACATGGCCAAGAACGTCCGAGAACTTGTCAAGAGCCTGCTGGTACACACACACTGTATAAAATAAATAATACAAATACCGAGCTATAATGTGCACTACCATTCAAAAGTTTGGCGTCAACTAGAAATGTCCTTGTTTTTGAAAGAAAAGCTATTTTTTTTGTCGATTAAAATAACATAAAATTGATCAGAAATACAGTGTAGACATTGTTAATGTTGTAAACTTTTGAACGGTAGTGTATGCTCACATTTTTTGGAAAATTTAATTTTATAATACAATTTGTCAGAAAGAGATTGTTTTTTAGTAAAATATATAAAACAAATGATAAAATTATTGCCACTCTTTAAATAATTTGGGCACCCTTCCCTTGCGAGGATAACAGCGTTTATCTTTTTTCTATAATCTTTTATGAGTTTAAAGAACACATTGGGAGTGATCTTAGACCACTCCTCCATACATAATCTTTCCAGATCCTTGATATCCTTCAATTTGCGCTTATGGACTGCCCTCTTCAATTCAAACCACTGGTTTTCAATGGGCTTTAAGTCCAGAGACTGAGATGGCCATTGCGAAATGTTTATTTTTGTAGTCAATTAACCATATCTTTGCGCACATCCTGATTACTACAGAGGATATTTATTAACACGCTCTTATTTAATTCAGAGAAGCCACTCCTGTGTTGTCTTGGCTGTGTGCTTGAGGTTGTTGTCCTGTTGAAAGGTGAACCTTCATCCCAGTCTGAGGTCCTGAGCGCTCTGGAGCAGGTTTTCATCAAGGATCTCTGCTCCGTTCATCTTTCCCTCAATTCTGACTAGTCTCTCAGTCCCTGCCGCTGAAAAACATACCCAAAGCATGATGCTGCAACCACCATGCTTCACCGTAGGGATGGTGCCAGGTTTCCTCCAGACGTGACGCTTAGCATTGAGGCCAAAGAGTTCAATCTTGGTTTCATCAGACCAGAGAATCTTGTTTCTCATGGTCTGAGCCTTTTAGGGGCCTTTTCGCAAACTCCGAGCGGGCTGTCATGTGCCTTTTACTGAGGAGTGGTTTCCGTCCGACCACTACCATAAATGCCTGATTGGTAGAGTGCTGCAGTTACGGTTGTCTTTCTGGAAGGTTCTCCCATCTCTACAAAAGGAACTCTGAAGCTCTTTCAGAGTGACCCTCAGGTTCTTGCTCACCTCCCTGACCAAGGCCCTTCTCCTCCAATTGCTCAGTTTGGCTGAGGGGCCAGCTCTGGGATGAGTCTTTGTCATTCCTAACTTCTTTGATTTAAGAATGATGGAGGCAACTGTGTTCTTGGCAACCTTCAATGTTACAGAAATGTTTTGGTACCCTTCTACAGATCTGTGCCTTGACACAATCCTGTCTCGGAGCTCTAAGGACAATTCCTTCAACCTCATGGCTTGGTTTTTGCTCTGACATGCACTGTCAATTGTGGGACCTTTTTGTATAGAAAGGTGTGTGCCTTTCCAAATCATGTCCAATCAATTGAATTTGCCACATGTGGTCTCCAAACAAGTGGTAGAACATTTTCAAGGATGATCAATGGAAACAGGATGCACCTGAACTCAATTTCTAGTCTCATAGCAAAGGGTCTGAATACTTATGTAAATAAGGTATTTTATTTTTAAACATACATATGCGTCATTATGGGGTATTGTGTGTAGATTGATGAGGGAAAACATTTATTTAATCCATTTTAGAATAAGGTTTTAACCTAACAACAAAATGTGGAAAAGGGGAAGGTGTCTGAATACTTTCCAAATGCACTGTATTTACCTATTTGAATATCAAACTCACAATTATAATTACACAACCACACACTTACCAAAAAATGTGCTAACTGTGATGGTAGATATTTTGAAGAACCAGAATTAAAAAGGGATTAAGGTGACGACACCAAACGTGATCTCATTGAAAAGCCCAACATGTCCTCTAAGGTACAACAGGACCTAACTCAGTTTGCTTAGAGATACGGACCAAAAACGAATGTCCATTATAAAAATGACTTGCTGGGTCTCAGGAGGATGTACTGTAACATTATAGAGTAAGACTAAAATACATAAACAATGCCTTCCAATAATGAGAAAGTAAAGTGTGCCGTGGCCTTCCTGTGAAGAAAACGTTTTTGTAGGGAGTCAAACCTGTGGCTCAGGATTATAGAGTAAAGAAAAATAGAAGTGAAATTTGAAACACTTATAGGATAACAGCTCAGCATTGTGTACTTAAAATGTAATATGGTCTGTTTGTTAATCGTGAAGATTGAATGTACAAATATGATATTTAATGGGGGTTTAACCGGGTTGGTAACCAGGGAAAAGCACACTCACATGCTCACACTACTTAAATAATCACACGTTCAAATGCTTTCTCGTACACACTTTTTCCTGTCTCTTGTCTTTTGTCCTCCAGGATGGGAGACTTGAACCTGAGGAGTTCACTGACCAACTCTACCGTGAGCTCAAGTCTTCTCCCCAGCCCTACCTGGTACCCTTTCTCAAGGTGATGTGATCAGAGAGAAACACCAACACACAAAACTGGACATTCTATTCCTTATTCATATCCCTCTCATTCTCTGTCTTCTTATCTCTCTCTCCTCTTCACTCCTATCTCCATACCTCCAGAAAAGTCTCCCAGCTGTGCGGCAGCTCACCCCCAACCCACAGCTCTTCATCCAGGAGGTTGACCAACCGAAGCCACAGGCTCCAGCCGCCTCCAAGGCCCCGGCATCCAAAGCCCCGGCCCCCACTGCAGGCCGCACCCCTACCCTCCTCTCCACCAACTCTAGGCCTACCCACCTCAGCACTGCTAGTGGCCAGTCAATCAAATCCACCCAGCTAGTAAGCCAGACTCTCAATGATTACACCTTTTCATCCAAGCATCAGGCAGAGGTTTCCGTCAGGATATAAGTTATCCCTTTTATTCAACACAAATGCCAATCATGCCTATCCTACTGATCACCTATATACCTATCACACAAACGCCAAGCATGATCCCAGGTCAGGGCTCCTATATTCTCCGGTCTATATCCATTCAAAAGTTCTGGGCTTGGCGACTCCAACACTGTATAATGTACCTGAGGTTTACATAGTAATCCAGTTAAAGTGTAATATAGATGTAGAGTCCCTGTTGTGTAGCAGGCAGCTCACTTCTCAAAGTTCTTCTCTGCACTTTGTCTTCATTCTCTCTCTCCTAACACACAGAGCCCTGAGGTTAAGTCTAATTCCGTTAGAGCCTAGGCTGAGGACTAACTATGTTACAGCTACTGCTCCCAAAATGAGGATTCTCATCAGTTATCTTCTGCACACAGACAGACTTCCCTCTGCAGACAGAGACACACAGCTCTCTCACCTTCAGAGGGAAAACTCGTGATGTGGAGAGCAATCACAATATTTATTCAGATTTTCTGTAATGTTGATTACGTAATTAACAGTGTGACGAACAGCTCTGTATGAGTGGATGTGTTTGTTTGGAGTTTTAGGAGCATCACACTCATCATTATTCTTCACTCCCTGAGTAGATCAGATAGTGAAGAAAAAAGTATTTGATCCCCTGCTGATTTTGTGCGTTTGCCCACTGACAAAGAAATGATCAGTCTATAATTTTAATGGTAGGTTTATTTGAACAGTGAGAGACAGAATAACAACAAAAAAATCCAGAAAAATGCATGTCAAAAATGTTATAAATTGATTTGCATTTTAATGAGGGAAAAAAGTATTTGACCCCCTCAATCAGAAAGATTTCTGGCTCCCAGGTGTCTTTTATACAGGTAACAAACTGAGATTAGGAGCACACTCTTAAAGGGAGTGCTCCTTATCTCAGCTTGTTACCTGTATAAATGACACCTGTCCACAGAAGCAATCAATCAATCAGATTCCAAACTCTCCACCATGGCCAAGAACAAAGAGCTCTCCAAGGATGTCAGGAACAATATTGTAGACCTACACAAGGCTGGAATGGGCTACAAGACCATCGCCAAGCAGCTTGGTGAGAAGGTGACAACAGTAGGTGCGATTTATTGGCAAATGGAAGAAACACAAAAGAACTGTCAATCTCCCTCGGCCTGGGGCTCCATGCAAGATCTCACCTCGTGGAGTTGCAATGATCATGAGAACGTGAGGAATCAGCCCAGAACTACACGGGAGGATCTTGTCAATGATCTCAAGGCAGCTGGGACCATAGTCACCAAGAAAACAATTGGTAACGCATTACGCCGTGAAGGACTGAAATCCTGCAGCGCCCGCAAGGTCCCCCTGCTCAAGAAAGCACATATACATACCCGGCTGAAGTTTGCCAATGAACATCTGAATGATTCAGAGGACAACTGGGTGAAAGTGGTGTGGTAAAATGACACCAAAATGGAGCTCTTTGGCATCAACTCAACTCGCTGTGTTTGGAGGAGGAGGAATGCTGCCTATGACCCCAAGAACACCATCCTCACTGTGAAACATGGAGGTGGAAACATTATGCTTTGGGGGCGTTTTTCTGCTAAGGGGACAGGACAACTTCACCGCATCAAAGGGACGATGGACGGGGCCATGTACCGTCAAATCTTGGGTGAGAACCTCCTTCCCTCAGCCAGGGCATTGAAAATGGGTCGTGGATGGGTATTCCAGCATGACAATGACCCAAAACACACGGCCAAGGCAACAAAGGAGTGGCTCAAGAAGAAGCACATTAAGGTCCTGGAGTGGCCTAGCCAGTCTCCAGACCTTAATCCCATAAATCTGTGGAGGGAGCTGAAGGTTCGAGTTGCCAAACGTCAGCCTCGAAACCTTAATAACTTGGAGAAGATCTGCAAAGAGGAGTGGGACAACATCCCTCCTGAGATGTGTGCAAACCTGGTGGCCAACTACAAGAAACGTCTGACCTCTGTGATTGCCAACAAGGGTTTTGCCACCAAGTACTAAGTCATGTTTTGCAGAGGGGTCAAATACTTATTTCCCTCATTAAAATGCAAATCAATTTATTACATTTGTGACATGCGATTTTCTGGATTTTGTTGTTATTCTGTCTCTCACTGTTCAAATAAACCTACCATTAAAATTATAGACTGATCATTTCTTTGTCAGTGGCAAACGTACAAAATCAGCAGGGGATCAAATATTTTTTCCCCCTCACTGTACATGTCCAGATGGTGTGGTTTGTGTAATTGTGTTCCAGAGGCTCAGTCTGAGGTGTGTTTGCCCCACCACAGGTGATCCAGCAGCCTAGAGGTGTGGTGTATAAGCCTGCTGTGACAAACCCCGCCCCGGCCCGTACATACCTGTCTGTTCAGAACAGGAGCCTGGCCAAACCTATGGTCATACAGTCAGGACAGCACTACAACACAGGTAGAACCACACTCACCTGACAGTCTCACACACACACACAACACAGGTCAATCACACCTTACACGTCAACTGACTAAGGCCTTTTTCTCCTCACTACTTTGTGTTCCCATCTCCGTGTTGTCCCCCTAGGTGCTGTTGTCAGGCGGACTCCTTTCTTGGTCCCGCTGCCTCCAGCCCAGAGACACCCCTTCAAGGACAGTGTTGGTTCTTTCAGGTAACACATACATTTGTGACCAGAGCCTGTTGTACTGCACCAGAATGTATGGAGGGTCCAAATATTGCATAGCTATTCACTGAACGCTAATTCACTCTAAGCCAGGCCCGAGTTATCTTGTTTGTCTGAGGTAGATTTTTTTCTGTTAACTCTGCATTGCTTGCTGTTTGGGGTTTTAGGCTGGGTTTCTGTACAGCACTTTGAGATATCAGCTGATGTACGAAGGGCTATATAAATAAATTTGATTTGCTTACCTCAGGGAGGAGGATGACATCAACGATGTGGCCTCCATGGCTGGGGTCAACGTGAGCGAGGAGAATGCGCATATCCTAGCAACCAACTCTGGGCTCATGGGCTCTGTGGAACGATCCTGTCAGGACAAACCCTTCCTGTCCCCAGCCCCGCTGCTCACACACATCCTCTACACCAGTACCCACAATCCCTCTCTTTTCCCACAATCCTCTACTGCTCACATGCATCCTCCACACCGGTACCCACAATCCACCTCTACTGCTCACACACATCCTCCACACTGGTACCCACAATCCTCCTCTACTGCGCACACGCATCCTCTACACCGGTACCCACAATCCACCTCTACTGCGCACACACAGCCTCCACACAGGGACCCACAATCCTTCTCCACTGCTCACACACATCCTTCACACTGGTACCCACAATCCTTCTCCACTGCTCACACACATCCTCCACACTGGTACCCACAATCCTTCTCCACTGCTCACACACATCCTCCACACTGTTACCCACAATCCTTCTCCACTGCCCACACACATCCTCCACACTGGTACCCACAATCCTTCTCCACTGCTCACACACATCCTCCACACTGGTACCCACAATCCTTCTCCACTGCTCACACACATCCTCCACACTGTTACCCACAATCCTTCTCCACTGCTCACACACATCCTCCACACTGTTACCCACAATCCTTCTCCACTGCTCACACACATCCTCCACACTGGTACCCACAATCCTTCTCCACTGCTCACACACATCCTCCACACCGGTACCCACAATCCTTCTCAACTGCTCACACACATCCTCCACACCGGTACCCACAATCCTTCTCAACTGCTCACACCACACACATCCTCCACACTGGTAACCAGTAAAGATGTACAACTTTGCCACTCCTTCTGTGCTTTAGATAGGCGTCATGCCTCTGGTCACCTGCAGGGAGCAATGTTAACTAAAAATTGACCTTTCTTAACCTCAGATACAGATAACAATGAATCTCTCCCTCTCGCCTCATTGTTTCAGAATTGTAGGAGAAATGACGAGAATGGAATTAGTGTGGCATAGTGGCGATGTCAAAATGTTCAGAATTAAAGGTTTATATGACCGTAAGGCGTTACAGAGGGTAGTGCGTATGGCCCAGTGTATCACTGAGGCCAAGCTTCCTGCCATACAGGACCTAGATACTAGATGGTGTCAGAGGAAGTCCCAAGTCATAGACTGTTCTCTCTGCTACCGCACGGCATGCGGGACCGGAGCACCAGGTCTAGGTCCAAAAGGCTCATTAACAGCTTCTACCCCCAAGCCATAAGACTGCTGAACAATTAATTAATCAAATGGCCACCCGGACTCTCTCGCCTTCTCTCTCCATCGCTCTCTCTCACAGGTGAGAAGTTTGGATTGTCCGAGGTGGGGTCAGATGTGGTCAGTCTGGTGTCTCACGCCACACAGGAGCGTCTCAGAGACCTGTTGGAGAAAGTCACAGTGGTGGCACAGCATCGCAAGATGGTCCTCAAGGTGTCCTACCCTGGCATCACTATATTATACACACTACAACAGCCCTACCCTGGCATCACTATATTATACACACGACAACAGCCCTACCCTGGCATCACTATATTATACACGCGACAACAGCCCTACCCTGGCATCACTATATTATACACGCGACAACAGCCCTACCCTGGCATCACTATATTATACACGCGACAACAGCCCTACCCTGGCATCACTATATTATACACACTACAACAGCCCTACCCTGGCATCACTATATTATACACACTACAACAGCCCTACCCTGGCATCACTATATTATACACACGACAACAGCCCTACCCTGGCATCACTATATCATACACACTACAACAGCCCTACCCTGGCATCACTATATTATACACGCGACAACAGCCCTACCCTGGCATCACTATATTATACACACTACAACAGCCCTACCCTGGCATCACTATATTATACACACGACAACAGCCCTACCCTGGCATCACTATATTATACACACGACAACAGCCCTACCCTGGCATCACTATATTATACACACGACAACAGCCCTACCCTGGCATCACTATATTATACACACGACAACAGCCCTACCCTGGCATCACTATATTATACACACGACAACAGCCCTACCCTGGCATCGCTATATTATACACGCGACAACAGCCCTACCCTGGCATCACTATATTATACACACGACAACAGCCCTACCCTGGCATCACTATATTATACACACGACAACAGCCCTACCCTGGCATCACTATATTATACACACGACAACAGCCCTACCCTGGCATCACTATATTATACACACGACAACAGCCTTACCCTGGCATCACTATATTATACACGCGACAACAGCCCTACCCTGGCATCACTATATTATACACACGACAACAGCCCTACCCTGGCATCACTATATTATACACACTACCACAGCCCTACCCTGGCATCATTACATACACAAGCAATACAACAGGTGTCTCCAACTCCGCTTCTGGAGA
Source organism: Salvelinus fontinalis (assembly GCF_029448725.1). Lineage (NCBI taxonomy): Eukaryota > Metazoa > Chordata > Actinopteri > Salmoniformes > Salmonidae > Salvelinus > Salvelinus fontinalis. The sequence continues at coordinate 17,307,763 of NC_074678.1, read as the reverse complement.
GCTACTTGGAGTACAGGCTTTTGTTCCAGCCCAGCAGTAACACACCCGATCGGAATATTCAACTTATCCAGCTCTTCTCTCTGCTGGACCTTGATTAGGTGAATCAGGTATGTTAGTGAAGGGCCGGAGTAAAATCCTGCACACCCAGAAGCTCTCCAGGAGTTTAGAAACCCTGCACTACAACATTATTACCAGCATGATGCCCTCATAATACACATACTACAACTATAACACCGTTTCACAACTAGTACTACAGCTCTTCTAGAATCCTCATGGTCTCTCTGTGTAGGAGGACTACAGTCACGTTCAGACCAGTGACGTGCGTTCCCAGCTCCACTTCTTGGAAGAGCTGGAACGTCTGGAGAAGCAGAGGAGAGACGGCGAGGAGAGGGAGACACTGCTCCGCGTCGCCAGGGTACATGTTGCAGACTAATGGGGTTTCAGTTTTGACAAGCTACTCAGACATGGTTTTGAGTATTTAGCATTTTGGGTTGAATAAATGCGAGTGATGGGTGCTACATTATTCATATTAGCTACTGTGTATTAAGTTCTTGGAATTAAAAACAAATATTGACTGTATGATTTATAGTATGCTGAGGACATGGTTACTCATGATTACTTAAGTTGTCTGGTCTAGATGAACCATTGTAGAACCCTGCTGCCTCCAGACGGTCAACATCTGTCTATTTCTTTTCTGCTTCAGAGTCGCTGTAACACTGATGATCCAGACCAGCAACTACTGAAACAACGGGCCAAAGAGGTTTGTGTGTTATGTCATTGTGTGTGCGCTTGCTTTACTTGAATTTGCGTCACGTCAGCTTTAACTATTCAATCAGACTGTCATTTCCAAACAATTCGACGGAAGCACTGTCTCCAGGGAAGGACAAGTAGAACACACACACATCAGCTCATTAAGGCTCTGGGCTTTTACTGGTAGCTGCAAAGTGAGCTTAATTTTTAGATTCTTTCTCCTCAGTTATAGCACAGTGGTGGAGCATTTTCAAAAAGTTTTACCACAACTAACCTAATATATACTTTTTATTAGTAATGTTTGGGAATGCTTGAATGCCTGCTATTTCTTAGACTAATTGTTGATTTAGTAAATGAGATTGTGTGTGATGTTTGGCTGAGGGGGTTGTAGGGGCTGAGGCTGTAGCTAGATGAGACAGCCAGCGGTAGGGTACTGGTAATACAGAGGGAGGAGAGACTGAGGTTGTTTTCTCTCCGTTGGTGGATCGCTCACGGCAACAATGTTCCCAGAGGTCTTTCCACGGCAACAGCGGAAATCAACAAAATCGTTTAATTTGCATACCCAGCCTGTGTGGGTGTTCAGACTCACCCTACACACCAATGCGCATATACACACACCAACACACTCACACACATCCAAGCCCCAGAGAAGGTACAGCTGTAATTGGAGCTAATTTTAATGGAGCCTGTTTCTGGGGCTGGAGTAGAGGCCTGCGGCAGGCACAAAGCGGAATCAAATTAGAACACCTACGGTGTGTGTGAGGTTGTCTCTGTGACCTTGACAACATTATTCATTAATTGGTTGACATTTGGCTAGTGTGATTCTTTATTGGCTCACTATATCTCACTGTATATCGTTTTATGGAAATTACCCTAGCTTCAGTGTTTCAGTTATTCCTTCATGAGCATTCAACTTCCCATCCTATAGAGCAGCGTCTCTTTAACTCTGTCTTGGGACCCCAAGGGGTGCACAGTTTTAGATTAGCACTACATAGCTAACTCAAATATACGAAGATGGATGATGAGTTGGGGGGGGGGGCGGGGGGGCGGGGCAAGTTTGGGAAACCCGCTTTAGAGTTTTATAACACCCCCCCCCCCCCCTCTTCTCTATCTGTAGCTCCAGCAGTTGGAGCAGGCTCAGCTGCAGCACAGAGAAGCCAACCTCACTGCCCTGGCTGCCATCGGACCTCGCAGGAAGAGACCACTGGACTCCAATGGAAACCAGGTATGTACAGTATGCGTGTACGTTATTATACTGAGAGTGGATGGAGGTTCTTGGTTATCAGTGTTTTTATGGTATCTTTGGCAGATTTTCAATCTTTGAAATCAGGTGGGCAGGGGATCTACCAGGTGGGTAGGGGATGCGTATATGAGGAACACCTGTGTTAGTATCACTGATAAGAAACAACATTCAGGGGAGACTAGACCTGTGACGCGAAGGAGCAGATATGCGCAGGACTGTTAGTTTAGGTTAAAGTGTCTAATTGAACAAAGTTTATTTAATTCCCTGGCCCTGCAGGCGATGGGTTTAGAGATTAAGCTCTGTAAACTGAACACATTAACCGCTGCCTTTGAACTGCGTTACCCAGAGGACCCTGCAGCCTGAGGAGCTTTCCTCTCCTGCCTCCTCTCCCTTTCCTTTGTAGCGCTACAGGGCCTTCCTTTCTGCTCTCTAAGGCATCGCCTCTGTGTGCCAGAATGTGAAGGAGAAACGGAGGGGTCTAGAAGGGGGAAGCTGTTTGGCATAATGGTAATGTTGAAAAGTTTAGGATGAAAGCTTTATCTGTTGGGCCGTTCATCTTTCTCTCTCTCTCTTTGTTGGGGTGTTCACCCTTTCTCTCAGGTGGGGCCAGGTGGCATTATGTCAGTACTACAGAGGGCTGGGGTTCAGAGAATGACTGGGGTCTCTCTGAGGGACCTACTCTTCTGTCTGGAACAGGACCCTCCTCTACGACACTCTTTCACTCTCTACAAGGGCCTGCTCAGATAGTTTGTGTGTGTGAGATACTATCACTCTCCCCCACCATTTGTGCCAGATTCTATGCCTTACCACTCTTTCAGATGTTGTATATTATTTTTATTTTGTTGATATTTTTGTTATGTATTTTATTTTCTAACAATTTGTAGCACAGTCAGTAATGTAACTGAATTCTGCTGATTTATGCTGAGAAAAGATTGTAGTCAGGTTGGCAGGACCAAACATTTTTATATTGCACTTTTTGAGAAGGGCAACTCTGTGAGAGAAGAGGTCAGAACAGTAGAAGTCAGCTCTGTGTTACAGCCTAAAGCAGTGACCCTCTGCCCTTAGTGTGATTCAGAGTGTTCTGTGGTGAGGTCATTGACTATTCCTTGTTTTTTCAGTTTCATGCTACTAATATCACAGACAGACAGCCATTCCTTACTGATGTTTACATGGTTGACCTGATGATTGTAAACCTGTGACAATTTAAAATAAGTTAATAGCAAACCCTAGTTGAGTGTCGTACGGTGTACTTTTACAGTCTAACAGGGATTCTTTGTTTATTTCCACATTACTCACACGTTTTCATGAAAATGTTATGCTTCATAATTGATACCTTTTTTAGGTTGTCACTTGGAGGGAAAAACAGTGATCCTTCAGAGAGTGTGTGGAAATGTGTGTCAGAGTTGTGGATGTGTTTTTGAGATTCATTATTCCTCTATTTTTGAATACAGAAGATAGGAGCTTTAAGGCACAGAAGTACCTTTTGGCTATGAAATACAGAGGGCGGAAAGAATGAAATGGATCAGAATTCTTTCAGCTGAAAAGACTGCTCACCTCTAACTTAACACTAAGCTAGGCAAACTGACAGTGTGCCAGTTAAAGAAGGATCTGATAGTGGAAATGAATGCTGACCCTTAATGTGGAGGTTAGCTACTTAGACTGTTTCATATAACTGTGCCAGTTATAGCAAATGGTTAGGGAGTATTTTAATTCATGTGATTTACTGATTGATTAGGTGATTGCTGAATTATTGATTATCGTCGACAACGTTAACAAGCTCATATGTCCCACTGCTTCCTGTTCCTGTCTCAGATCAAAGACAAGCCCCTCCCTCTGACAGCTTGTCAAATCCAGGAAGACAAAGGCACTTTAGTGTACTTAATATTCATGCTTTGCTTATACATATTCATTAACTACTTTCTGCTCAACTCTGAAGCAGGTGGAATATTTACCATGCCACCTAAAATGAATGCAAACCTCCCCCTTAACTTTCCGGTTTCAATTATACGGTGATGGTAGGTTTGTCATCTGATCTGTGATTGCTAGAGAAAGACTAGCCTAACTAAAATTAACATTTTGTGAATATTCTCATCATTTACAGTTTCCTGAATAACTAATAGACACACACACATGCATACTTTTTTTGTATGAAACATGTTTTTTTGGTACAGTCATTCATTTATGAAATCAAATTTCCTTTAGTGTGACAGAGACAGTTTTGATACAGATCTCAAGTCCTCTGCTGCGCTAATGCTCAGCATAAAACATGCAACAATTCAATCTCTGACAAGACAAATCTCTTTTATCAATGTGATGAATATAAAATGTTGAAGAACCTCTTTAGAATTCCATTGTCATAAGATTAAGACTTAACATGTGAAAACCATATTTTGGTTTATAAAAATTGCCTTAAAAAAAATTCCATGAGTTCCTCGTAATAACTTTAGCTTCACAGAACCATATATTTTATCTATTTAGTTTAGGCTGGGTTAGATTTCCCAGACACTTGTGCTTTTTAACATTCAGCTGCATATCTTCCATGTTCATCAGTGCCGTTTCTCCATTTCAGAGTTTCCGTCATGACCTCATCCCATTCTATGATTATTTACATTATTGTAAGAATCTTAATGAATCCACATTGTATTATGACACTATAAATCAGAATAATCCTACACAGTAACATGAGTAGTATGATGATAGTGCTAATGTTGCTTCTCTTTATGCTATAGGTCCCTGCTCATGGGGAGAGGGGTCAGTCACTATCTGCGTACCGCCTGGTTAGTGACTTCCATAGTTCATTGCGGTGAGGTCATAGTTCTATTGCTCTCCTTTGGTGTAGGTACAATCACCGTTTCATTATGGCAATACCTATGTCCCCAAAATTTTAAAACAACTATTGGCGTTCCCTTGGAGATGGAGGCGTGGCTTTCTGGTTTCTCCTGACCAATTATCCACTGACCCCTGATCTGACCTGGGTCGGGCTTAGTCCAGTGCTTCCTGTTTGATGCGGATGAGGGTGTGGCCACGCTGTCCGTTGCTACTTCCCTCCCTGCGTAGGACGTACTCGCTGAACTGGGAGGAGTCTACTCCCCCGCCACATGCCCCTGCTATCTCGAATCCTCTCTGTTGCAACCTCTCCAACACCTGTTAATCAAACACACACACATACATTACAGACACCGTACACACACTTGTTGTCAGAATAACCACTCAGGTAGACACAGACTCAGATCTCAAGTTTTAATCACATCACAACAGTTATTTGGGGTTTGACAAAAAGAGAATAGACGATGAATCAGGTAATTGGTGGTCTGATACAGTATGTATGGAAGGTCAGTTGACCGAGGGGCAGAGAAGTGATTTCAGAGAGGGGCTGATTCAGGGTCCAGTCATACCACAGTCATACAGGACTCCAGTTTGTGGAAGAGAACCAATGTGTGAATATGTGCAAATGTGCTACTAACAATAGCACAGACAGAGCCCATAGGGCCCAAGTTCACTCATCTCTCTCTTTAGCAAGACTCCGTTTGACTAAAGAAGAGCCAGCCATCTCACCCTGTCCTTCCTTGACCTAAAAACACAGTGACAGATAGGAGGATCCCCTCTATTACGACAACTCACACATACAAACACGGACTGACATATGCACACAGACACAAACCCTTTTTCTAGTGTAATAGTATGTGCGTCCCAAATGGCACCATATTCCCTATGTAGTGCACTATGGGCCCTAGTTAAAAGTAGTGCACTAAATAGTGAATAGGGGGACATTTTGTATGCAGACATTCTCTTGATAGCTGCAAGATGGCATTCCATTAGTATACACTGAAGGAGCATCTGTACCTCTATCCCGTGTCTGCCTCCCTCCCTCGCTGTCTCGCTCTGTCGCCCTCTCCTTCTCTCTTTGTTTCTTGCAGGCAGTAGGCTAAATTAGAAACCTCTGTCTGCCTCCATCCCACTCCCTCTCTCTCTGCCTTGAAGGCTCTACATAGTCAAACCGACATCTGTAGTGGCCGTACAGCATTTACTGTGATGTGGCCTCCGCAGAGATCAGAGCATTCATACTTCTTGCACCTCACAGAGCAGGCCAGAGCTGTTTTAAAGGAAGTTGTCAAGGAAGTGAGTTTGTGTTTATACAGGACCTCCCGCCCCCACCTACCATCAACCAATCATGTCAGTGCAGTGCTATAAGGACCCACTCTACATGACAAAAGGTATGTGGACACCTGCTTGTTGATCATCTCATTCCAAAATCCCACCTTTGCTGCTTTAACAGCCTCTACTCTTCTGGGACGGCTTTCTACTAGATGTTGGAATATTTCTGTGGGGACTTGTTTCCATTCAGCCACAAGAACATTAGTGAGGTCGGGCACTGATGTTGGGCGATTATGCCTGGCTTGCAGTCGGCGTTCCAATTCATCCCAAAGGTGTCCGATGGGGTTGGGGTCAGGGCTTTGTGCAGGCCAATCAAGTTCTTCCACACCGATCTTGACAAACCATTTCTGTATGGACCTCCTTTGTGCACAGGGGCATTGTCATGCTGAAACAGGAAAGAGCCTTCGCCAAACTGTTGCCACAAAGTTGGAAGCACAGAATCATCTATAATGTAATTGTGTGCTGTAGCGTTATGGTTTCCCTTCACTGGAACTAAGGGGCCTAGCCCGAACCATGAACAACAGCCCCAAACCATTATTCCTCCATCAAACTTTACAGTTTGCACTATGCATTCGGGCAGGTAGCGTTCTCCTGGCATCCACCAAACCCAGATTCATCTTCGGAGTGCCAAATGGTGAAACGTGATTCATTACTCCAGAGAATGTGTTTCCACTGCTCCAGAGTCCAATGGCTGCGAGCTTTACACCACTACAGCCGACGCTTGGCATTGCTCATGGTGATCTTAGGCTTGTGTGCGGCTGCTCGGCTATGGAAACCCATTTCATGAAGATCCCGACGAACAGTTCTTGTGCTGACATTCCTTCCAGAGGCAGTTTGGAACTCTGTAGTGAGTGTTGCAACCAGCAGACCCAGTAGCCGATGGCCACATGTTTCATATCTAACCAGGATTAGTCTCTCTCTCTGTGGCTGGTCTGGCCCTCTATGAGGTTATACTATGCTTGTGCCATGGGTACTAGTTAGTGGGATGTTACCTGTACAGAGCTGAGGTGGGTTAATGTGATGTTATGAGTTGAGGTGACCTTATCTGTTGAGGGGACGTTATCTCTTAACTTAGTATTTTGGGTTGTTGTAGGGTACTTTTATGGTTATTCTATGCAGTGTAAGGGTAGTGTCTGTCATGTTACCTGTACAGAGTTGAGGTGACAGTATCCGTTGAGTGGGAAGCGTATGACGTGAGTAGAGTCATGATTCCAGCCTGCGTTCAGGGAGTTACACATGACGTCCCCGACCTCTGGAAACACGTCCTCGATCAGAGCCCTGTCTCCACTCAGAGTGATCCTCTCCCCCAGCTCTGGAGCTACACGCACCACCACACACTCACACACACGCCACACCTTCCTGGCCTCACGCTCACTCCTCCAGCGTTCTAATTCTGCTTGTAGTGGAGAAAGCTGGAAGAACCTGGCCTCCTCATAGAGTAGAGAGTACTCCTGGAACACACACACACATGTACACAGACATACACACACAAACATAACGATCATCAGATTCTTAAAAAGAAAATGTATCCCACAAAGCTTCACACCATATGTTATAAGTGTGCAATTACAGACAATGTTTTCAAGGCCTGAGTGCAGGGTCAGAAACTCACTTTGAAGTCGTCAGGAACGAGCAGTTTGGCCGTCCGCAGGAAGTTGAGGATGTAGCGGAACATGTGACCGTCTCGGTCTATGAAGTAGTGCTGCTTCAGACTGTCCAACACTATGGGCTCTGTCCCGTTGAACAGACGACCAATCCTATCATTGGGGTGTACATGTCATCAGAGTGTACATGTTTGAGGGGATCAGTTTGAGCAAAGCCAAGCGCAGAATTGCTAATCTTGATCACATAATGAGTAGGTATTTGGGATGCAAGGTCATTTGTAGATCAGTGACTGCATTCCACTTCAATGTAGTCAATCTCAAACACGCTATGTGTGTGCGAGTCTTACCGTGACTCTGGGTACTTGGTCAGTGTAGCCAGACTGCTGGTGTACATGTGACCTCCTACGTCTATGTGTACAGGGGCGTTGGTTTTGGTGAGCTGTGCGGGGGTGGGGATGCCCCCTATACCCCCTGAGCCCAGCGGAGAGGCAGGGGTCTGGGAGACCAGTGGCCGGCTGGCCATGCTGCTATTACGGCTATCCTGGGAGAGAAGAAGAAGAAGATACACAAATGTCCAACTGAAATTTGTCACAGATATTGTGGGAACATAGCACACAGTCATTCCCTGAGTGACTAAGTAGAGACAGGACTCTAGTAAAGAGTTGTAGACTGGGACTTCATTCATACTCTGTCAACGTTTTGAGTACAATTTAACTCATGAATCACTGAACTACATGACGAAGAGTTTTTTTTTCCTATTTCAGTGTCTGTCAGGGCTAACTAAGGACAGTGGAGTGGGCTGAGTCTTGTTAAAGAAACCCAGAGACAGATATGAGTCTGTCTGTCTCCTCTGCTCTGCTATACAGGTGAGAAAGGTGAGGACATTCCTGTAGAGGAAGATTTTAAACACCTTGGAAATGCTTCAAGTAAGTTTTCACTGCTGAAAAACTGACAAGCTATAAAGTCTACTGGTCAGCATTCACTGTGGTAAGTGCAGTGAGGGAGAAAGACAGCCATGGCCGAAGGCAGTCTGCCTCTTAAAGCTGAGAAAACGGTAAATAGTGAGATAGATGTATAGCTGATAAAGCAGAAAACAGATTAGCAGAGCTGTTAGTGCTGCAGGAGACATGTGCATCTCTCTAGGGTCACGACAGGCAGGCTCTTCTGAGGAACGACGCAAAAACATTCAACTCATTATGATACTGGATATACACACACTCACACATGCACATTCACACACAATTTTTTTTTCATTAGGGGAAAGAGGCTTGAGACAGCCTGTCGTACTATTGTTCAGTATAGTGCCTGTGTCTCAGGAAAATGTGAGCTTTAGGCAAATGGGTATAAAATAAGTGTGTGAGTGAGGGAGGGAGAGCTTGCACGCTCTGGCTCTCCCCCTGCGGGCTCCACTGTGGTGCATGGTGGGTAATTGTGGGCCTGGGGCGCCATCACCCATAGCAACAGACAAAGTCCCAGAGAGAACTCACTCATGTGTCCTCTACTCACAGGCTTGTCCCAAATGGCACCCTAACCTCTATACATACAATGAACTGCTTTTGACCAGTGTCCATAGGGCTCTGGTAAACAAATTGTGCACTATATAGGGAATAAGGTGCCATTTGGGACGCTAACACAATGTTCATGACCTCTTTCCTAAAGCACCTAGAACACCCAATGACAGAACTCACTCCTAAACAGTACCAACACACACATCTTACTGGTCAATACTTCCACAGTAAATGGAAAATTATGTAAATCATTACATTTATGCATAATCTGTGGATGCTTTGGAGACTAGTACATTTATTCTACATTAAATTTAGAAGACTGCTGATCAGTTGGTGCAGTGTGAAACTGTGTTACCTGCGCTGCTACCACGCCAGCTGGTAAAGGAGCGGGCGGCTGACGGTGGGGCTCCGGGGATCGGGCGTCCACGGGCTCGATACCGTCCACTATGACCACCGGGGACTCTCCGCGTTCCACGGAACGCATACAGATTTTCTTAGGTGATGGAGGGCCAGAGACGTCGCCGGGGCAGTGAGAACGAGATTTCCTTGTCGTTCTCTGCGGCTTCAGTTCCACTGCGTCCGTGACCTGTCGGCTATATGGGATCACGAGCTGGAGATAAGACTGTGCGCCACCATTGACCGTTTCCGAGGCAACGTGAAGGGACACTGACTTTGACCCAATACCCGCGATGCTGTTGAGCGTTGCTATGGAGACGGCGCCGATGCAGTGGTTGGTGTAGGTCTTTGAAAGCTTGGCAGCACGCGACAGCATCTGCATCCTCGTGCCCAGCAGGTTTTTACCGATTGCTTTGTTCTCGTACCATGTCATGTCGCTTAAGCAGCAGTGGTCTCGCGGGCGCTGGAAGAACGCTTTGCACACCGGGTTCCGTTTCGAGACATACTTCACAAAACTGGCATATGGACAAAACTCCGTGGCCGTCTCATACATGCGCGGCAGAGTATCATCATCCGTGTCCGGTCTTTTTTTAGTCCAGGACGCGGAGCGAGACTTGTGATACGGCCCCAGCGCTTTGAAATAGATAAACTTTCTCCCATCCTCATCTATGGCTAGCCCGAATGAATCCTCCTCCAGCTCGCGCTGATTCTCTCTCCCCCTCGTACAGAAATACATGCATGTCTCGAACCACACTTTGTTGAGAAGCCCGAACGGCGTATCGGTGTTAAACACACTAGAGGTGTAGAGTTTTCTCAGGTCCGCCCGCGTAATAGCCTGTTTTTGCACAACGGGACCAGCACCTTGCTCCTCCAGCTTTCTGATGACTGCGGCCAGGGTCAGGTTGGCGCTGCGCAGTTCTGGGTCCTTGGTGAGGTCCAGGGTGCGACAGTAAGGCGGCTCATTCAGGTAGCGGTTAAGAGAACTCCGGATGCTGATGAGAGAGGACTTGCTGTAGAGCTGGCCGCTCTTCGATCGCGCCTCCGCGTAGAAGGAGCGCAGGACCGCGCACAGCGCTTCCTTGTCCAGAGTTTCAAAGTCAGGACTTTGGGCTTTCTCACTCAGGTACTCCCGGAAGATCCTGACTGCGTACCTAGTAGCCAGGCGAGTGTTCTCGCTCAGTCTGGAGCGGTCAGACCGCTGCAGGTCTCCCTCCGGATCAGAGTCCAGTCCGGTGATGTGGAACAGTCCGGGGTCCGCCCCCGCTCCCGGTCCCAACCCGCTGCACTGGTCCGTACTGCGCATACGGACCGCTTCTGTCTCCATAACCGAGCAGCTGACGGGGTCCACACATTCTGCCTCCCACTCCAGCTCGACATCCTCCTCGTACTCCCCCTCCTCCTCGCCGGTGATCTTCACCTCCTGGATCTCATCCTCTTCCGCCTCGTCTCCGCTCCTCTCAGTCTCTGGGCAGCTCATGTGCTCCTCCCGCTCTGTCCCCGCCGTGTCGCTAGAGCAGTCTGCGCTGCCAGGCATTCTCGCCATATTGCAGTCTGTGTAGCAGTCCTCAGGCAGAGCGCATGCGCTATATTGGACCGCAGAGCTGAGAGAGCTTTGTGTTACTGTTTAGTGACCTTCAGCTAGGCACGCGCTCTTAAAGGTGCAGGGAGCGAGCGAGTGGGTAAATGGAGCGCGCTCACAAAAAAGGCTGCAGTATTGGACTGCATATTGGACCACTCACATGCAGCACGAATATGTAACAGGGTTTCATGTCTCTCTTTAATTGAAGTAACTGCTGCATTTGATAAGGCAATACCTGACACACACACCTTTCCCTGCACATGACACAGGCCAGGGTCGGCGAGGTTTCTTGGGAAAAATTATAAACTAGGGCTGTCAGAATGAATCAGTTAATTAAAGTTTTTTTTTTAATCACAATTAATCCCATTATCTGGAAGTGTTCAAAATACACTGAAAACATTCAAAATACATATTTTATACAGCTTAAAACTACAATACAACGTCAAAAAAGTCAGTTTACAATTGGCTCATTCATCCCCCTCCTCTCCCCTGTAACTATTCCCCAGGTCGTTGCTGCAAATGAGAACGTGTTCTCAGTCAACTTACCTGGTAAAATAATGGTAAAAAAAAAAAAAAAAAAGTTATTGATGAGTGGGCTTTATACATGTACCAGATTTTGCTTACCTTAACTTTGGACAAAATCAATATTCTTGTAATGCTTTTTGAATAAAGAAATCTTAAATTACAGCTCAATTTGAGCAAATCCTGCGATTTACTCTGACATTTTTTCATTGTTTGACAGTCCTAATATAAACTCTTTAGTGAACATTCAGTACTTTCCTGGATGTCATACACTACTCTGAGCGCTACAGTGCCTTGCAAAAGTATTCATCCCCCTTGGCATTTTTACTATTTTGTTGCATTACAACCTGTAATTTAAATGGATTTTTATTTGGATTTCATGTGATGGACATACACAAAATAGTCTAAATTTGGTGAATTGAAATGAAAAAAACAACTTGTTTAAAACAATTCCATAATATTTCAAACGGAAAAGTGGTGCGTGCATATGTATTCACCCCTTTGCTATGAAGCCCCTAAATAAGATCTGGTGCAACCAATTACCTTCAGAAGTCACGTAATTAGTTAAATAAAGTCCACCTGTGTGCAATCTAAGTGTCACACAATCTCAGTATATATACACCTGTTCCGAAAGGCCCCAGAGTCTGCAACATCACTAAGCAAGGGGCACCACCAAGCAAGTGGCACCATGAAGGCCAAGGAGCACTCCAAACAGGTCAGGGACAAAGTTGTGGAGAAGTACAGATCAGGGTTGGGTTATAAAAAAATATCCGCCCACCAAAACTCACGGACCAGGCAAGGAGGGCATTAATCAGAGAGGCAACAAAGAGACCAAAGCTAACCCTGAAAGAGCTGCAAAGCTCCACAGCGGAGATTGGAGTATCTGTCCATAGGACCACTTTAAGGCATACATTCCACAAAGCTGGGCTTTACGGAAGAGTGGCCAGAAAAAAAAGCCATTGCTTAAAGAAAAAAATAAGTAAATATGTTTGGTGTTCGCCAAAAGGCATGTGGGAGACTCCCCAAACATATGGAAGAAGGTACTCTGGTCAGATGAGACTAAAATGTAGCTTTTTGCCCATCAATGAAAACGCTATATCTGTCACAAACCCAACACCTCTCATCACCCCGAGAATACCATCCCCACAGTGAAGCATGGTGGTGGCAGCATCATCGGCAAGGACTGGGAAACTGGTCAGAATTGAAGGAATGATGGATGGTGCTAAATAAAGGGAAATTCTTGAAGGAAACCTGTTTCAGTCTTCCAGAGATTTGAGACTGGGACAGAGGTTCACCTTCCAGCAGGACAATGACCCTAAGCATACTGCTAAAGCAACACTTGAGTGGTTTAAGGGGAAACATTTAAATGTCTTGGAATGGCCTAGTCAAAGCGCAGACCTCAATCCAATGGAGAATCTGTGGTATGACTTAATGATTGCTGTACACCAGCGGAACCCATCCGACTTGAAGGAGCTGGAGCAGTTTTTCCTCGAAGAATGGGCAAAAATCCCAGTGGCTAGATGTGCCAAGCTTATAGAGACATACCCCAAGATACTTGCAGCTGTAATTGCTGCAAAAGGTGGCTCTACAAAGTAATGACTTTGTGGGGGGTGAATAGTTATGCACGCTCAAGTCTTTTTTTGTGTGTGTTATTTCTTGTTTGTTTCACAATAAAACAATTTTGCATCTTCAAAATGGTAGGCATGTTGTGTAAATCAAATGATACAAACTCCCCAAAAATCTATTTTAATTCCAGGTTGTAAGGCAACAAAATAGGAGAAATGCCAAGGGGGGTGAATACTTTCACAAGCCACTGTGTGTGAAGTCTGTTGTTGGACTTGTGCATTGATTTGAGCATACATGCCAATGCCTCAGAAGTACAAAGCAATGATATTATATTCCTCTTAATATAGAACCTCATCACCCTGCTGTACCTCCAGGCTAAGAGTACTGCTCCTCCCCTGGGCATCCGTGACCTTGATGCAGCTTTATACAGCCTGATAGGCTACAGGGTGTCCTCCATACGATGCACTGCTCCCATTACAGCTTATAGGGACTGTATGAGCTCTTATAAAGGCTCATAGGTTAGCTATGTTGCCCTTGTGAGGGTTCATATACTTCTTATGCTGCTCTTGTGTAGGTTCATAGTTATGCTGCCACCTTAGCTTAGATAAATTATGTCCTTCATACTCTTCTACAATTACAGCTTCTAAGGACTCTACAAACTAAAAACAAGTGGTTCTATATAGTGCCAAATATCAACATACTTTTCCAACCTTTTTGAGGATAATAAAAACAATCCCAAATAAATGTTTTGATCCTGTTGCAAAGCTAACTAAAAAGCAGCTTTCCCCAAGTAAAGATGGCCTTCACTTCAGCAGTGGTGAATTCATGAACTTATTCGATGAAAAGATCATGATCATTAGAAAACAAATTACGGACACCTCTTTGAATATGCATATTTCTCCAAAACTCAGTTGTCCTGATTCTGCACAGAACTGCCAGGACCTTGGCTTAATGGAGACACTCAAGTTTTGAAAAAACTTGTATCGCTCAACACATTCACTAAAATAGTCATGGCATCTAAACCTTTCAGCTGTCTACTGGACCCTATTCCAACTAAACTATTGAACTATTGAAAGAGCTACACTATATATTCAAATGAGTGAATTTGGCTAATACAGCCACACCCGTTACTGACAGGTGTATAAAATTGAGCACACAGCCATGCAATCTCCATAGACAAACAATGTCAGTAGAAGGGCCTTAGTGAAGAGCTCAGTGACTTTCAACGTGGCACCGTCATAGAATGCCACCTTTCCAACAAGTCAGTTCGTCAAATTTCTGCCCTGCTAGAGCTGCCCCGGTCAACTGTAAGTGCTGTTATTGTGAAGTGAATACATCTAGGAGCAACATCGGCTCAGCCGCGAAGTGGTAGGCCACATAAGCTCACAGAACAGGACCGCGGAAGCGTGTAGTGTGTAAAAATCATCTGCCCTCTGTTGCAGCACTCACTACCGAGTTCCAAACTGCCTCTGGAAGCAACGTCAGCACAAAAACTGTTTGTTGGGAGTGTCATGAAATGGTTTTTCATGGCCGAGAAGCTGCACACAAGCCTAAGATCTGCATGAGCAATGCCAAGCGTCGGCTGGAGTGGTGTAAAGTTTGCCGTCATTGGACTCTGGAGGAGTGGAAATGCTTTCTCTGGAGTGATGAATCATGCATCACCATGTGGCAGTCCAATGGACGAATCTGGGTTTGGCGGATGCCAGGAGAACGCTACCTGCCCCCGTGCATAGCGCCAACTGTAAAGTTTGGTGGAGGAAGAATAATGGTCTGGGGCTGTTTTTCATGGTTCGGACAAGGCCTCTTATTTCCAGTGAAGGGAAATCTTAACGCTACAGTATACAATGACATTCTAGACGATTCTGTGCTAATTGGTCTACGCAGATAAGTTCTTGCCTGATTTAGATCTCATCTGTTGAAAAGATATCTGTTTGTCTCTGTGGATGGTTTGTCCTCTGACAAATCGATGGTATGTTTCGCTGGTCCTCAAGGTTCTGTTCTGGGACCACTATTGTTCTCACTCTATATGCTACCTCTTGGTGATGTCATTCGGAAACACAATGTTTCCGAATGACTCATCTCTTCAGTAGGTCCTATGATTGAGTGTAGTCTGGCCCAGGGGTGCGAAGGTGAATGTGAAGGCACTGGAGTGACAAACCCCCCTTGCTGTCTCTGCCTGGCCGACTCCCCTCTCTCCACTGTGATTCTCTGCCTCTGACCCTGCTATGGGGGCTGAGTCACTGGCTTACTCGCGCTCTCCCATGCCATCCTTAGGAGGGGTGCATCACGTCATGCCAGGCTTTTTCCCGCTATACTTGACTTGAGTGGGTTGAGTCACTGACGTGATCTTTCTGTCTGGTTTTGCACCCCTTCCGGCTCGTGCAGTGGGGGTGATCTTCGTGGGCTATACTCGACCTTGTCTCAGGGTAGTAAGTTAGTGGTCTGTTGATATCCCTTTGGTGGTGTGGGTGCTGTGCTTTGGCAAAGTGATTGGGGTTATATCCTCCCTGTTTGGCCCTGTCCAGGTGTTCTCCAACTCCCCCTGTCTCAGTCCCTAGTATCTATACTGCAATAGTGTATGTGCCAGGTGGCTAGGGTCTTTCCTATCTGTTGTAATTATCCTGTCTTTTCTGGCATCCTGTGTGATCTCTCTCTCTCTGTTTCTCTCTTTTTCTCTCTCTTTCTCTCTTTCTTTTTGCACCTGCAGTCTCAACCTCTGAATGCTCGGCTATAAAAAGCCAGCTGACATTAACTACTGTGGTGCTGACCTGTTGTACCCCATATAACCACTGTGATTACTATTTGACCTGCTGGTCGTATGTGAACATTTGAATATCTTGAAGAATGGTCTGGCCTTAATGGCCATGTACCCTTACAATTTCCACCCGGCACAGCCAGAAGAGGACTGGCAACCCCTCAGAGCCTGGTTCCTCTCTAGGTTACTTCCTAGGTTCCTGCCTTTCTAGGGAGTTTTTCCTAGCTACCGTGCTTCTACATCTGCATTGCTTGCTCTTTGGTGTCTTTGGAGTTTTAGGCTGGGTCTCTGTATAAGCATTTTGTGACATCTGCTGATATAAAAAGAGCTTTATAAATACATTTGATTGATTGAGCGATTGATTGATTGAAATAAGGATTCTTTGGCTTGTAACCAGGGGTTACATAGCGGAACCCTTTTTCGTGCTATTGGAACCTTATTTTGAAGATTCTATAAAGAATCATATTCATCAGGTTCTAAATGGAACCTGTATGGCGTTATAAAGAACCCTTTCCTAAGGTTCTATGAAAAAAAAAACATGAAGCAAGAGTGTGCAAAGCTGTCATCAAGGCAAAAGGTGGCTACTTTGAAGAATCTATAATATACAATATATTTTGATTTGTTTAACACTTTTTTGGTTACTACATGATTCCATATGTGTTATTTAATAGTTTTGATGTCTTCACTATTATTATACAATGTAGAAAATAGTAAAAATAAAGAAAAACCCTTGAATGACTTTTTACTGTTACTGTATATACTGTATGTATCTTTTTTAATTATGATTTATCAGGGGGTGATGCAGCACCCCTACTTCCCTATGATAACCGGGGAATTTAGCTTTTGGGGGGGGGGGTATAATATTTCTGCCTCTGTAACTTTCTCACTCATCTTTATTCACGATTCGCTCAGGATTATCCATAATCATGGTAGCGTCCACATTAATGCTTAAGTGTTTAGAAACATATATTTTATTCTTATTTACAATTAAAACAACTCCAAAATGACACAATACATTATTTACCATTCATTTCTATTGGGCACAAAATAATCGGAAACACAACCAAAACAAACAGCAAATGCATCCAACAAGCTTGTTGTAATCATTGCATGCTAGGAATGTGGGACCAAATACTAAACTTTGGATTACTTTAATACACATATAAGTGAATTTGTCCCAATACTTTTGGTCCCCTAAAATGGGGGGACTATGAACAAAAAGTGCTTTAATTTCTAAACGGTTCACCCCATAGGGATGAAAATACCCTCAAATTAACAGTCTACACTTTAACCTCATAGTCATTATATCATTTCAAATCCAAAGTGCTGGAGTACAGAGCCAAAACAACAACAAAAAACGTGTCCCTCTCCCAATGCTTTTGGAGCTCACTGTACTGTATGTTGCCCTTGTGGAAGTTCATAGACTTCTTATGCTGCCAACTTAGGGTTCATATAGACATACAGTTAACATTTCCCTGATTATACCCTAAGGAGATAATGTAGAGAGTTGTAATGTTGAAGACCCTCTTCCCTAACTTTACTCAGAGTAACAAAACGGGAGGACCTGTGAGAAGCCAAGTGCCTAACAGAGCTGTCATTTAAATTCAAATGTAATATAGTGAACAAATCTCAGGCAGTCTGTTTATCTCTGCTGCTACATGGCAGTGCTGGATGTTGTGGGTAATGTTGTGGGTAATTAGGTGTTATGTTGTCACGCCCTGACCTTAGTATTCTTTGTTTTCTTTATTATTTTTGTTAGGTCAGGGTGTGACGAGGGTGGTATGTGTGTTTTTGTCTTATCTAGGGTTTTTTGTATGTCTAGGTGTGTGTGTCTAGTCTAGACATATGTAGGTATATGGTGGCCTAGATTGGTTCCCAATTAGAGGCAGCTGTTTATCGTTGTCTCTGATTGGGGATCCTATTTAGGTTGCCATTTCCAGTTTGGTTTTGTGGGTTATTGTCTATGTGAAGTTGCATGTCTGCACTCATTGTTTATAGCAGTCACGTTTGTTTTGTTAGTTTGTTTAGTGTTCTTCGTGTTTATTCATCTTACATTAAAAGTATGTATTCACATCACGCTGCGCTTTGGTCTCCTCACTACAACGAACGTGACATGTGTGGCAGTAATGGAAATCGTCTGGCAGACAGACCCAACAGTGTGTATCTATAGGAAGTGTGTTAATGACATTTATTACAATGGAAAAAGCAGTGTGATCCACTTCCATCCATCACAGCAGTGCAGAGAGTAGAACATAGCAATATAACCATATTTTCTGAGTTTGATGTGAATGTGTCAGAATGTTAAATATGTGAGGAAATTAATATGAAATACCTTGATCCTAAACCTGCACACATTGAGGGACTGAAAATCACTTTTAATGGACTTTTTCATTTGAAAATGTGTTTTTTTGGTCAAAGATTAAGATGAATCTAGGTCCAGTACAGGAAGGAGCAACCAACAAGCAAACACAGCCCTACAGAAACAGCCAAAGTGAAACCTTCCTTTCTGAAACCTCTTTGCTTAACTGAAGCAGTGTCTTTTGTCTCTGACCGTGTCTCAGCCTCCAAGGCATATCACCAGGAAGGAATGCTGAGACATTTGGAAAAAACACCCATGCCTCGTTTTGCACCTCCGTACCCAATTAGCAATTAGCCAGGCCTTTAAGTGGAGACCTTTGCTGTGGCGTCTGATCCCAGCCTGATTTATATGCCGCTTGTGCAGTTGCTGATAAGAGAAGGGCCCCAGAATACATATTAGAGTTTTACATTTCATTTTATGATGATTTGCATGTCAGGAGAGCCTTAGGGGCTCCGGGGAATAACATGGCCGCTCTTCAAAAGGATATCTGTGTGCCGCGTGGCAGCAAAGTGTGTAGGATTGCGTTTTTTTTGTGTGCAGGTAGGTAATTTACTCCCTGACTAATCTGCAGAGATAGGGAGAAGTTGTAGAAGAAAAATCACTTACACAAAGAACAAAGCTCTCTCTCTCTGAGGCACCTTGTCAAAACCTACGAAATGAACACCATGCAATAGATAGAGATGCTCCCTCAGCATAGGGCTGGCATGAAAGAGGGATGTGTGTGTTTGTGTGGACATGTTTGTGTGTGAGTATATAAATTGTGTGTGTGTGTGTGTGTGCGTGCGTGCATGCTCTTATATAAACAGAAAGTGCTCACATTACACCTGTCCTTCACACTCACTATTGACTACAACCATTCTTCCCAGCAGTAGTCTCTAATGAGATCTCAGTCAGGGACAAACACTCTATTTATCTGTCTGTCTCGCGGGAGAGACCTGCAACACCATGTAAACATGCCCACTATATCAAACAACACACTAAACCCACACACACTAATTCAGAAACTATTTGCATACATACAATGCCTATCAGAGCAATGCTTGTCACAAGAAAGAATGTAGGAAAACCTTGAAGACTTGATTACACAGCCAGTAGTACACCATCCCTTACATACACAATATAAATAACATTATAACAAAAAATACCTACACAACTGCACAATCATTCGCAGTGTAAAGAATTTACAATAGTGTAATAATCACATATGAAGTAGGCCTACACCATAACACCTTTAATGAGATCCCCTGGTACTTTTGTGTACTTTTTTAGCCAGTAGTTCTGAAAGCGCTTACAAGCCAAAAGTGATCCCCGGGAAATTGCTTATTTAAAGTCACACATGTGCAGATATGTTCACCACGTCACTGCTCTCTCTCGCTCGCTGTGTGTGCATCAGGAGGTTTAAAAAAGACTTAGTCGCCAAAGTTCCGGGACATGTCTTTAATGTCTTACCTACTCTCTATCAAACTCATATATACTTTCTGATCATATATTTGGTATTTTATCCTCCTAAAACATTTCATTATCCTGAAAAGGAGAACAGACATGCTTTGGAATGTACATCTATAAGCATATTTCTCTCCCTGCCAGCCAGCGTAAATAGCAAGCTGTCACTTCAGCTTTAATGAGTTCTAGGATCCATTATTAATGACATGCCAAACAACTGGATGGCTCAGGGCTGACGGCACATCCTATACACTGCGTCTGCTCCAATATCTACACACACTCACGAACGCAAGCTGCACACAAGTAAGCACAACAACACACACAACACACACACACACACACACACACACACACACACACACACACACACACACACACACACACACACACACACACACACACACACACACACACACACACACACAGAGTGTCCCAGAGTGTGGGAAAATATGAAACATGTAAGTATGATGACATTCTTACTGTGAACAATAGAACTGCAGTATAACAACAGAATATTGTCATTAATCTATTTCCATATTTAACTTTGTAATTGAATAAGGGGCATTTCCGCATGGTGAACACCTCGGAGCTGTCCATTCAGCACTGCCCTGGTCAGCTACTGCTGACAAGCCATCAACACACTCTACATGTGCAGGACCATGGACAGTGACAACTTCCAAGACTAACAGAGATCAGAATTTCCTCACCACAAGTGATTAATCATTTTAGCAGCAAACTGTAGGCTTGTCCACTATCCTACCCCATGGGCAAAACAGTGCTGCTCCCCTCGCCCATATAAGTCCCAACATCCACCTCCACAATCTTTACTAGGAAATTAAAAACAAACCAAATTTCAGACGGTTCTTACCTGAAACATTCGACATCAATCATCGGCTTTTCTCTCTGAAAAACGGCGATATGCTGCTTCCCCGGCACGCTACAGAGAAATGCATTAGCCTGGCGAGGGACGGAAGACAGAACAGTCGCTCCAAGGCTCCACTAGCCCCTCAGGCTAAGATCAGGAGACAATTAGCGTATTCCTGCATCATATCAAATGAACATTATTCTGGATTCCGTTTATACCTTTTCTAATGATCAACTCTATACAATAATAATGATTATATTATATAGCTGGTTTGTTTGGAAAGCCTCCCCGCAATAGAGTTGTGGCTCTCTCGCACTCCCGCCTTTAGCTCGCCTGCGCTACTCCTCGCGGCGGGAGAGGCTGATGTTATTCGTGATGATTAGTTTTGATGGAGACCTTCCGCGGGCACTTTTCTTCTAATGGATGGAGGGACACTGCTGTGTGCCAGGCAGGGAAACAGCAGATGATGGTGGTTATATAAACTGTAGCTTGTGTCAACTGCCACTATCTATCGAAATCAAATATGTATCATACTATACATTAGAGAAAGTACATCTCTTGGACACTGTCTGGACCAATGGAGCAATCAACAGTGTGAATCTCAATCAAGAGGAAGAGATAGGAGTCAGACTGTGTTGACTATTCAGAAAGGAATGGAGAAAGTGTGTCTACATGTCTAATTTCATTATTGTGTATGTTTTTTATTTCCATAAAAACGATTTATCTCTCTCTCTTTCTATCTTGCTCTTTCTCAGTCAGGTAAATGTTTGAGTTTTAATGCAGCCCAATAAGTCATGCAGCTCAAACATCCACAGTAGGTGCTGATCAAAGGGCTTAGAACACAATAGTGACACCATGCCCGTAAGCCACTATTAATTACTTTCTCGTCCTGAAATTGGGAGTCTACTTGGGCTCAGAGAGATGTAAAGGAAGGGTGAACAACAGACACAGGAAAGTGGAGGGAGAGAGTATGGAGAGGAAGGTTGAACAACAGACACAGGAAAGTAGAAGGAGAGAGAATGGAGAGGAAGGGTGAACAACAGACACAGGAAAGTAGAAGGAGAGAGAATGGAGAGGAAGGGTGAACAACAGACACAGGAAAGTAGAAGGAGAGAGAATGGAGAGGAAGGGTGAACAACAGACACAGGAAAGTAGAAGGAGAGAGAATGGAGAGGAAGGGTGAACAACAGACACAGGAAAGTAGAAGGAGAGAGAATGGAGAGGAAGGGTGAACAACAGACACAGGAAAGTAGAAGGAGAGAGAATGGAGAGGAAGGTTGAACAACAGACACAGGAAAGTAGAAGGAGAGAGAATGGAGAGGAAGGGTGAACAACAGACACAGGAAAGTAGAAGGAGAGAGAATGGAGAGGAAGGGTGAACAACAGACACAGGAAAGTAGAAGGAGAGAGAATGGAGAGGAAGGGTGAACAACAGACACAGGAAAGTAGAAGGAGAGAGAATGGAGAGGAAGGGTGAACAACAGACACAGGAAAGTAGAAGGAGAGAGAATGGAGAGGAAGGGTGAACAACAGACACAGGAAAGTAGAAGGAGAGAGAATGGAGAGGAAGGGTGAACAACAGACACAGGAAAGTAGAAGGAGAGAGAATGGAGAGGAAGGGTGAACAACAGACACAGGAAAGTAGAAGGAGAGAGAATGGGGAGGAAGGGTGAACAACAGACACAGGAAAGTAGAAGGAGAGAGAATGGAGAGGAAGGGTGAACAACAGACACAGGAAAGTAGGAGAGAGAATGGAGAGGCAGTGAAATAGAGATTGGGAGAGAGTGCCATAATGAGCTATTATCAGCAACTCTATTCTGACTGGGTTGTTTTCTTACAGTTGTGTGGTAACAGTTCTCTGAGTGAGTTAGTATCACCTTGGTCACCCAGCCCTATAGTAGTGGTTACTGTCCTGACAACGGTGCACCACCTGTGGATAATTTGGTCCCTGTTACCACTGAAGGGAGGATATGGTCCCTAACTACCAGCACACTGATGAGTATGATTGTGTCAACTTTGAGGATCTCTCAATGGTTGTGGTGACTTTGTGTTAGTATTGCAGTGTTTTGGTGATCTGATCTGTTGATGATGAGAAGCCACAGACAGGGAGACTGTAGGCTGGGCGCACCTTCCGGCATGTCTTGTTTGATTGGTCTCCTGTGGTATTCCACCACAAATTTTCTAAATATTCAAGACCAGTCAGTCAGTCAGACATCAATAATACTTCGTATTTAAACTTCCTCAGGGGAGGTACTCATCAGAACAAGGGGAGCGCATCGCTGTGTGTAATCAGCCTGCCCTGTTTTATTCTCCTTCAGGCGTGTCATCTGAATCCTCCCATTCACAGTACAATCTGGCTGTGTGATTTCCCTCACATTCTGAGGCTAAACATCTCCCTCATTGACAGAATGTCCAGCAACAGAACAAGGTATTGACATAGTTAGCACTTTCTATGTCCCTGTCTCTATGTCCTTGTGGTATTTGTGGACAACTACAGTATGTCTGTGTCTTGTTACTCTGGTCAATTAATTTAAATGAGAATAATTGTGTTTTTTCTCCCTCCAGTAAATTTAAATGGAGCAATTATACTTAAAATTGTAATAGATAGCCACCGGATAGAACACAGAGCTCTTTGAGGAGAGAGGGACTCCACTGTACCAACATAACAGTTTACTAAGCACTGTCCTGGGACTGGCCTACGGTACACTAACATAAATGCACGCACAACACGTGTGCTCACAGACACACAGAAAACACTCATGCATGCACATTGCATGCACATGCTTGTGCTTTCAAAAACTTGAAAGCCTGTCAATCCTTTCCTGAGGTGTCCTCTGCTGTTAGAAAGTGGTAAGTACACCTTAACATTGATCAAACTTCAGTTCCACTTAGAGCCTCAAACGCAGGGGATTTGTTTAGGAAAACACTGTATCTGATAGCGGTGGGTTAGGGAAAGCATACTCTCGATTATGAATCATTTTGCTAAACGAATAAATCAATTAATCAATCAACAAATCACCCAATCCATCGGCCAGTTCACATTAAAAGTGATGAGGTACCTCAGTATACTGCAGCATAGCTCAGTGGAAAGACAACTGATATAAAATTCAAGAGATATGTCCAACATGAGGTCTTATCCATTACAACAATATTAACTATGTAAAAACAGCACGAAACAGCTTAATCCTTCTGGCTGAGCAATAATCATTGTTCTCTTCAAAGAATAATTTTATCAATTATACTATTCACTTAAAACAGAGGAAGATCAGTGTGTTTGTGTGTGTGATTAAATATGTTTGTGAGAGAGGGATAGGAGGGGAGGACAATAGCAATAATCTAAAGGAAGGGAGACAGTGAAACAGTTGAAATAAACACAGTAGTATAAAAGTAGAATAAATCTCTCTAAGCCACCCTGTCACATCCCTGTCTTTTTATACACATATTACATATAAAGTTAGTGACTCAATATGTTATCTATTGGAGAATCGTTCAGGCCAATAAGAATAGAAAGATGAAGAGAGAGCCACTCAGCAGAGAGGGTAGAGACTTCACCACGTGCACTGAAAGAAGACTGGTGCTGTGAGTCTTAGGGCTGAGTCTGTTTCTACAGTGAGCTCCAAAAGTCTTGGGACAGTGACACACGGTATTCCAGCACTTTGGATTTGAAATTATACAATGACTATGAGCTAAAAGTGCAGACTGACAGCTTTAATTTGAGGGTATTTTCATCCATAAACCGTTAAACCGTTTAGAAATTACACCACTTTTTGTACATAGTCCCCTCATTTTAGGGGACCAAAAGAATTAGGGAAAATTCACTTATATAAATTGGAGTATTTTGTCCCATATTCCTAGCACGCAATGACAATGATTACATCAAGCTTGTGACTCTACAAACTTGTTAGATGCATTTGCTGTTTGTTTTGCTGTTTGTTTTGGGTATGTTTCAGATTATTTTGTTCCCAATAGAAATGAATGGTAAATAATATATTGTGCCACTTTGGAGTCACTTTTACTGTGACTCCAAAATATTACAATACATTATTTACCATACATTTGTATTCACACAATGCATGAAACCACTAAATTATCTGCTTGAGCTCTCTCTTTGTGTGTGTAAACACATAGGGTAATGTGTGCAGTTTATACAGCTTTTGTGTGGTTGTGCATTGCGTCAATGTTTTTGTGATTGTGGTTGTATGAATCTACCCCTGTGTGGTTGAGTGAAGTTGTGAGAGAGGATGTGCGTGGTTGGGTTTCAGGGATTTCATGTGGTTGAGTGTAGGTTGTGTGTGGTTGTGTATGGTTGTGTGTAGGTTGTGTGTGGTTGTGTATGGTTGTATATGGTTGTATGTGGTTCTGTGCATTGTGTTTCATTTGTTCACTCTTACCCAGTGGTTCTCCCAGCTCCAGGTGACCATGGCAGGTCCGAATGATCGAGCAGGGTTCACACTGGCACCAGTGTAGGGAAGCTAAACAGAGGAGAGATATTACACACATATACTAATTGGGACATTCCAACCAGAGGGCTTAGATTAGAGTAGTGATACCTACGGCTTGGGTTAGGTTTAGGGGCTAGAGTTAGTGCTAGGGTTAGGGTTTGTTGACTGATGAAGAGTGGTGTCGTGTCTTTGGCTATGCCGGATTAAGTGATATGACATGTTATTCTATAAAATCCTTTCTCTGTAATTAATATTACCTGATTGAGCTAATCATGTAAATGTAATTAACTAGAAAGTCGGGGCACCATGTAAGAGTGTTTATAGAGCTGTTATCTTCCGAATAAACTCTGAAAGACCTATTAATATTTTACATCAATAGCAGTCAATATTTAATCATCACCTTTTTTCAGACTCCTCTGAACACCATAGAATTCTTGGTTATCTTCACGAACCCTGACTAACAAGTTGAATCAGCAATACAAAATTGGGTTTAATTATTTATTTACTAAATACCTAACTAATCACACAGAATTACATGTACACAGAATGAATCATACCTTGATTACAAATTATGTCATAAAGGAAAACGTCCCTAGCGGACGGAACAGATATGACAGCTGGTTACACAAAGAAAGGGGGTTGGGTTTGAGTGAAAGAGCGGGAAGACTGAGGAACAAAGGGAGAAGCTGTGCTATTGTAAATACAGTATCTTATGCATTCTAAATTACCGCCCATTTGGAAAAGGAAAATGCAATAAATATTTACTCTGAGCTGCGCTTCGGTAGGTTGGTCGTAGATGCTGGCCGTGTTGGCCAACAGAGATTTTCCTGTCCTCGGAAGAATGTCACTGGTGGTAAATTGGATACGTGTAGTATTGTCGTTGTGTGTTAGACTGGATACGTCGTCCGTCCTTTCCTAGCCCACATTTACAGCGGCCGCTGCTAACTCAACGGCTAGGAGGTATCACTTCTGTAGTGAATAAGAGTTCAAAGTTCATACCATTCGCAACCAAAGCTCACGCTGAGGTTGGCTTCGTTCTGTAGTTATTATCTTGAACCATTCTGACATCGGATCGTCATCCTAATGTACCCGGAACAGCAAGTTATTTGCCCTTTTAACGCAGAGGCTGCAGGCCTCGCGTACTCGGAACAGGAGGTTACATTTTCGTCAAGGGCTTATATAGTGGAGAGAGAGAAGGGTGTGTTTCATAGTTTATAACCCATGTCTCTTCACAGGGGCGGGCCACTGATTGAGCAGAGCTCTAACCTTATGAAAACCCAATTCTCTCATTTGGAAGCTAAAATGACATTTCATCTTTTCACAAATAGTTTTATATTTAAACATTTAAGTTGCACAACAATTCCATGTGAATCTGATAACTAGAATGTGTAGACTTTCCCAGATACAGTTTATGTCGTCCTGTCATCAGTCATAATGTCTCAGATGACAACCGAACTGACATCATATTCATTAAGTACCAATGCATATTTTCCACTGGTTGGATTACCGAAATATGGTTCCTTTCCCCCCACCGTTTGATGTTCCCAGACTCTCTATGTTTAGCAAAGGCTATTCAAGAGTCCTTCAGTAGAGTCAAGAGAGAGAGGGCAGAAAGGTATTTATGGGGGGGGTCATAAACCTTACCCACAGGCCAACGTCATGACAGTGGCAAGCTCTGTTGGCTATCTGAGGTACTACTCACAGCGAACAGGTGTCCGATGTAGACAGAGAAGCCGATTGCCAGGGCAGCTGAGCCCTTCAGGTCTCTGCATTTGGGGTCACAGGTGGCGAACATGGTAAGATGAGTTCCAAGGTGATGAAGAGTTCTACAACCAGGGCATGGCCCACAGAGATACTGGTGTTCACCTGGGGAGAGTCACAAGACCTTGGTTAGCAAACAAGACAGGATGTAAGGTACGTGCAGTAGACTTGAGGACAAGGGCTAAATCCCAAATGCCACCCCTTTCCCTGTGTAGTGCATTACTTTTGACTAGAGCCGGGACATATGGCAAAAATGAAAAAACTCTTTAGTCCTTTAAAAACCTGCTGTATGTAAAATATAGTATGCTATAGCTGGGAAAATAAATACATGTGACTCTGGATGACAACATAATGATGTCTGTTTCCAACATTAGGGCTCTTTTCCTAAAGAAGTTAAATCCGCTTCCTGTTTTTGTTTTGTTTCCTTGCCACGATACTAACATGTATCGTGATACTGGTTTTATCCCAGGCCAACATTTGACCAGGGCCCATAGGACTCTGATTAAAAGTAGTGCACTATGTAGGGAATAGTGTGCCATTTTAGACTCGGACAATGACTACCCATAACAACTTAAACTTTGAGTTCCTCTTTAGTGATGATGACAACTAACATGACAACTAATCAAGGTTAAAGTTCAGACTCTGTCTCCCTTCCTTCTTACTGATGTGACGCCCATCTCGCTCCTGACAACATCTGGAGTAACCCCGTAGAGCACAGCTGCACCCACCACTGCTCCCTGACACTGTGCCAGGAGGTAAAACACTGCCTTGGCCAGGCTGAGTCACTGGGTTACCACCATGGCTGCGGTCACCGCAGGGTTAATATGGGCTCCACTGATGTGTCCAAAACACTTGACCAGGGTGGCGATGCTGATTCCGAAGCAGAGGGAGATGAGGACTAGGTCAGAGTGGGTGCTCCTCAGCCACCCAGTTGATGGTGGAACCCAGGCTGAGGAGGATAAAGATTATCATGGCTAGGAACTCCGCCCCCATGCAACGCCAGAACTCCTGTGTCAAGATCCCCTTGAAGGCGGCCATGACCCTGTCTCTATGACAACATGCAGGCCAGGAGGGAGAGGAGATGGATCGGCACTGGTTGGTACAGCAAGGACACACACACCGGGACCAACACGTCCTGATAAGAGGAGAGAGAGGAGAGAGGATGAGGGAAAGAGAGGAGATAGGATGAGGGACAGAGAGGAAAGAGGATGAATGGATGGGGGAGAGAGAAGAGAGAGGGGAGGGGGAGAGAGAGAGAGAGGAGAGAGAGGGTAAGGTGAAGGAGAGAGAGAGAGAGAGAGAGAGAGAGAGGGGGGGGGGGAGAGAGTGTAAGGTGAAGGAGAGAGAGAGAGAGAGAGGAGAGAGGGGGTAAGGTGAAGGAGAGAGAGAGAGAGAGAGAGAGAGAGTAAGGTGAAGGAGAGAGAGAGAGAGAGAGGAGAGAGGGGGTAAGGTGAAGGAGAGAGAGAGAGAGAGTAAGGTGAAGGAGAGAGAGAGAGAGAGAGAGAGAGAGAGAGAGAGAGAGAGAGAGAGAGAGAGAGAGAGAGAGAGAGAGAGAGAGAGAGAGAGAGAGAGAGAGAGAGAGAGGAGGAAAGCCATCCAGCTTCACTCACTGGTAGTTTAGAAATATTTGTTTAATTTACACCAAACAACAAATGTGGCTATGCATTGCCCTGTTTATAAAGGTGATGCCTCTGATTCTGAGGATGTTTCAGGTGTATCCATCAACATCCCCTCACTGCTGATATACTGCTCAGTTTGGACAGAGAACAGACAGATTGCTGATTATAATAGCCTCTATTTATCCATAATGATGCATTCCGAGTTTCGCTGACGTTCTAGTTCTAATCCGCTTTTTTATGGAAATATTTTCTATTTGCAAAACGATATACAATCTCTTAATTCTGCTGGGGAAGGTTTTCATTTTAAAACTCAAAAAACAAATATGCTAGTATTGGATGCTTTCAAAATAACACTACTATTCAAACACTATTATACACTAGAAGGATTGATTGCAAAAGAAAGTGTAAGGTCTCAAGATTTTACTAATAAGTGGGACCACATAACATGTCAAGACGGATGGTCTGATTTCATAAACAAAGGAAAGGTGCTCCTGATCGCCAGCCAAATAGTAGTTGTTTTGTTTTGTTTGATGAGTTGTATTTATTGTTTTTTTTGTGTTTATTTATGTCATTCCTGTTTATGTCCTTTTGTAGTTTGTTAGGGTCATTTCTTGTTTGTTAGCTTTTGTGTGTCCACCAGGGTGGGGTGTTTTGGGGAGGTGTATTTTTAAATCAAAATAGTAATAAAATATATTATATACACTGAGTGTAAAAAACACTTGTTAAATCCACTTCACATCAGTGTCTCTTAAATTGATCTGAGGCCGGGTACAGCCAATCCAGATTCAAATCCCAAAATGACCAACTCGGAGGAAAAAAGAAAGGCTTTAAACACTTGGATATAGCACCAATCGCATTCGCAGTGGCAGCAGGGGGCGGTAAATCCCAGAAACAAATACACATGTATTCTGGTTTATGGACACATCTACAACGAGGAGCTCAAATGTCTTGGGAACAAAAATCTTTTTTGATTTCTTGATTAAGGCAGCTCTAAAATGCAGGTGTTTCAGCCTAGCTCAGTTCAGTGTGCTGTGTGGCTATATTGACGAAAAGCAGATTCCATATGGGATCAAATAGTGGGCTTTTGCACAGATGGGGCTCCATCTATGGCAGGACGGCGGGCAAGCCCCTGCAATCTAGTTACAAATGTGTCTCACTCTGCAATTTTCATTGTATGATACATTAAGAGCAACAAACGAGCTGAGCACAGAACTCTGAGATATACTGCAGCCGGTAACTTTGATTGTAAACTACATCAAACCACATCCACTGCGTGCATGCCTGTTCGCAAAACTATGTAGAGATATGGGATCAGAGCATGACAATGTTCTCTTTTACACCGAGGCTTGGTGGTTATGGAGGAGGAGTGTTGGAAAGATTTTTCGCATTGAGAGATGAATGTTGTCATTCACAATGGATGTAAAAAACATACTTTTTTGACTTTCTGTGTAATGAAAAATATTGTAAACAAACGGTATACTTTCAGTTGAGCGTACTCTGTCTGCCCGAAGTTGATGCTGTTGCTATGCATCCTCTTGCTAGCTTGTTAGCATAACAAATTACTAGCTAGACTTCAGGTGTGTATTCGTATATTCAATCTGGAGTGCCAGAGAGTGCTCTGGGCATTTGTAAATTCAGGGCGTTGTCAGATTGTCCTTTCGCAAATTCTGCACTTTTCCCTCTAGGAGCGCATGTTGAACGCTCTGGCTGAGGAGTAGGGTTGATCTGAGTGTTCTGACCTCTCAACGGCTGTCAAACAACCAAGCTAACTGGCTAGCTACTTCCAGACACAAATGAGAGAACACCTCACTCTGACCATTTTATTTTTTTCATGTTATCCAGAGTGTTGGTAACTGTAACTGTGCTGCTGGCAACAATTGAATTGCTAAATTACTAACTACATCCATACTATGACCAATAAGCATACTATATACTCAATTTACGTCACAAATAGTACGATTAGTGTGTTTAGTATGAGTATTTGAACACAGCTATGGAGTCACTACATGACTGACTACATGACTACCATTGATTGTAGTAATCTTTTTTGAATTTAAATGCATATAACCACATGTTAGTGCTTTTGGTATGTGTCAAGTACAATAAAAAATAATTTTGACAAAATATATTTTAGCGAAAGGCTATTAGAAGACTCAGAGGCATGGCTTGTTGGGGGCATGGCGTTGTCTTATTGCGTTTTGGCCTCCCATGAGAAGGATTGTCATGCCAGTTAATATGTCATGTTGTGTTCTTTAATTAAGGGTTAAGCATGTACATACCAGTCCTGCAGTCTTAATGAGACTGACATAAGCAGCCATGTCACCTGTGATACAAGTCAGCAATTGATGTCTATCCATGTCTGAGGATTTTGGGAGATGATGTGGAAACCAGCCACTAGGGGCAACAGTGAGCGCTCTTACCTACAAATAGGTTTCAGTTTTGCTAGGGTGATGTGGATGGGGATCGTGGATGCTTGAGCATCTGCCTTTGATTCTAAAGGTTGAAAGTTCAAATCCAGCAATATAAAGTAATTTTTTAGATATTTGTTTTAAGCCTATCCCAAACCTTAACCCTTACCTTAACCATTCAGAGTTAATGACTAAACTTATTCTTAAACACTTAGAAATTCGACGTTTGCGACAACTTCTAAATTTGACATTTGACAAACATGGATGAACGTCTGGTTAAGGTAAGGGTTAATGTTGCAAGTTTGAATCCAGTGATAGAAAGTTGTTTTTGAGATATTTGAGATGTCCCAAAACTTAACTCTAACCTTCAGAGTTAATTCCTATCTTATAGTTAAACACTGACATTTGATGTTTGCAATGTCGAAATTTGACGTTGTAGAAACATGGACGACAGTCTAATTCTGATGTTAGACTGTGAGAGCTAGTTGGATAGAAGTGCATGTGATACCCAAGAGCGCACTAAAGTACTAAAGTTTCATTGTTAAGACGGTCAGCATTTCTTTACAGTATGATTTGGCCAATTTTGTATATTTGCCCTACATTTTTATTTAAAATATATTTCTTACAAATACATTTAAATGCATGTTCGAATATATTTTACAAAACATTTCCAAATACATCAAAATATATATTGACCAAATTTATCAATTAATACATTTGAAAATATATTCTTTAATGTTTTTCAGAATGTATTTTGAAATACATGAAATACATTTTCTGATATATTTAACATATATTGTGAAATACAGTGCCTTTGGAAAGTATTCAGACCCCTTTACTTTTTCCACATTTTGTTACATTTCAGTCTTATTCTAAAATGTATTAAATAGTTTTTCCCCCTAATCACACAATACCCCATAATGACAAAGCAAAAACAAGTTTAGATTTTTTTGCAAATGTATTAAAAATAAAAACCTGAAATATCACATTTACATAGGTATTCAGACCCTTTACTCAGTACTTTGTTGAAGCACCTTTGGCAGCGATTACAGCATCGAGTCTTCTTGGGTATGACGTTACAAGCTTGGCACACCAGTATTTGGGGAGCTTCTCTCATTCTTCTCTGCAGATCCTCTCAAGCTCTCTCAGGTTAGATGGGGAGTGTTGCTGCACAGCTATTTTCAGGTCTCTCCAGAGAGATGATCGATCCGGTTCAAGTCCGTGTCATTATGGGGTATTGTGTGTGGTGAGGATTACATTTTTTTAAACTAATTTTAGAATAAGGCTGTAACGTAACAAAATGTGGAAAAAGTCAAGGGGTCTGAATAGTTTCCGAAGGCACTGTAATTCTGTAATATATGCTGGAATGTATTTCAAATGTATTAAATATAATTATTTGGGCAGTTTTTTATATTTCACATGTATCCCCAAACATTTATCTAAAACTACATTTTGTATGTATTTTTTCCTGTATGCGTTTAAAATAAGGCATTTTTAATGAATTATATGAAGTGTGTCTTGGTCCTTGTTGTTTTACTGACTCAGTTGTATTCACGAGGGCACACTGCAGCATAAGATTTTCATAAAGTAAAACAAAAACATTGGACAAGTTTTTTTCACATTGGACAAGTTTGGGTTGTCACTCCTTTTCCAGTCTATTTTCTTCCATTCGTGACAAATTAATATGACCCTGATGGTTTCTTTAAAAAAAATTTTTTTTTTTGAATTTTTTTTATTTTCTCCCCTTTTCTCCCCAATTTTTGTGGTATCCAATCGCTAGTAATTACTATCTTGTCTCATCGCTACAACTCCCGTACGGGCTCCGGAGAGACGAAGGTCGAAAGCCATGCGTCCTCCGAAGCACAACCCAACCATCCGCACTGCTTCTTAACACAGCCGCCTCCAACCCGGAAGCCAGCCGCACCAATGTGTCGGAGGAAACACCGTGCACCCGCCCCCCTCGGTTAGCGCGCACTGCGCCCGGCCCGCCACAGGAGTCGCTGGAGCGCGATGAGACAAGGATATCCCTACCGGCCAAACCCTCCCTAACCGGACGACGCTATGCCAATTGTGCGTCGCCCCACGGACCTCCCGGTCGCGGCCGGCTGCGACAGAGCCTGGGCGCGAACCCAGAGACTCTGGTGGCGCAGCTAGCACTGCGATGCAGTGCCCTAGACCACTGCGCCACCCGGGAGGCCCATAACCCTGATGTTTGACACCCGGACCACAATTGTTTGTGTTTACATCATGATCAGAGTAACAGCACAGTCTTTACCTATTCTCCTGTAGACATGTCTAGGTATTTAGACTGGAGCTGATGATGAATGGACAGGACTAGCACTCTCATCTGAGGGACAGGGGAGATAGGTTTATCAATTACTTTTTCTGTCCTCCCTATCTTGATTACACCAGAATCTTTTGTAGCAGGATAAATATGATTATGTGAAGTGGTGTGTCACATTCTTGTCCAGGCTGGTAGAAAGGAATGTTGGAATTGCCGTCCTCTGTGGTGTTGTTGGCACTGCCCTCCTGTGTGGTGTTGTTGGCACTGCCCTCCTCTGTGGTGTTGTTGGCACTGCCCTCCTCTGTGGTGTTGTTGGCACTGCCCTCCTCTGTGGTGTTGTTGGCACTGCCCTCCTCTGTGGTGTTGTTGGAATTGCCCTCCTCTGTGGTGTTGTTGGCACTGCCCTCCTCTGTGGTGTTGTTGGCACTGCCCTCCTCTGTGGTGTTGTTGGCACTGCCCTCCTCTGTGGTGTTGTTGGCACTGCCCTCCTCTGTGGTGTTGTTGGCACTGCCCTCCTCTGTGGTGTTGTTGGCACTGCCCTCCTCTGTGGTGTTGTTGGCACTGCCCTCCTCTGTGGTGTTGTTGGCACTGCCCTCCTCTGTGGTGTTGTTGGCACTGCCCTCCTCTGTGGTGTTGTTGGCACTGCCCTCCTCTGTGGTGTTGTTGGCAGTGCCCTCCTCTGTGGTGTTGTTGGCACTGCCCTCCTCTGTGGTGTTGTTGGCACTGCCCTCCTCTGTGGTGTCCTCCCTCCAGTGGGCTGATAGCTGGTCCGGCCGGTAGGCAGCAAACAGCTGACCAAACAGCTGAGAGGCGGTGAGCCACACCCAACAGTGGGGGAAGCACAGGTTGGTCTCAACATGAACTGGTGGAGGGAAATATTACACCATTTCACCAAGGGGTAAGCAAGCAGTACAGAGAGTAAACTATTTATTTGAGAAATCAATTAAATGATCGATGAATTGATGTAGATCTACAGTTCTACATAGCCATCATCATCATCGACCCAAAGAGCAAGAGGTGAGAAACGTGCAAAAATAGACATTTCAGGTGAACAATTGTGGCACATGAGTTTAATCACACTGCCGTACAGAGCAGGCAATAAACGTAACGTACCACAGTACTGTAGGCCCAGTTGTCTCTCTCCAGACATCTGAGATATCTGAGGTGATTTTCAGACTGGGCGCACATCACAGATATGATATCCAGAGGTAGTAAAGCTGGGTCCCTGAGCTGTTAGTGCTGTCGTGCCAATTCCTATGGTCGCAACTACAAGACAGCACAAACAGATTGCAAGACAGCACAAACAGATCTGGGACCAGGTTATAGGTACTATTGTAGTGTCTTAACCAGGATGTTAGTGAGTGTGTCCTGAGGCTTGCTGAGCTCCAGGAGGCTACAGTCCTTGGTGAGTTTGAAGACCAGGGTCAGGTAGCTGAACTGCTGTTTGTCTGCTGCCTTCTCATCCTGCTCCTCCTCAATGACACAGAGACAGATATAGAGCAGCTGTTAGCACAGGTATATAAGATTGTAATGAAAAGATAAATACCTACATCATGCTTTGATAATGCTTTTGGAAAAATACCTTTTTAAATATTTTGATATCTTAAAAGTTTGATTTGTAAAAGAGTAAATGTTTCTCGATAAGGGGCAGCAGGGCATCTAGACAACGGCCAAACTGAACGCCCTCCACCTCCACAAACAGCCCACACACCTGGGCCCCGAGACCACGCAGACACACCTGTGGGTAGGGGTCAGAGGTTAGAGCAGGAGGACATGGGGTACGTGTCAGTGATCTTATACCATATTTGATATTATATTACATTACATTTATTAATTCAGTCTTATCGAGGATATGAACACAAACACATGTTATAGCTTGAAGTAATTCTGAACGAGGTGAAAGTTCTCTCTGCGGTCAGAGGCCAGACTTGGAGAATCCTTTTCTCAGGACAACACACCCTTTGTACAGTTTTCACATTTTGCTGTCTTAAAATGAAATCAAAACATTAATTCAATTAGATGTTTTTCCTACTGATCTACAAAAGCTACTGTACATTTTCTAAGTGAAAATGTTCTTAATTACAAGTAAAAAACAAAGATGTCTTGATTGCGTATGTCTTCCCACCCCAGTTAGGACATGGTGGAAGCACTTTTGTCAGCCATTACAGCTGTGAATCCTTTTGAATAAGATTCTACCAACTTTGCACAACTCTTAGGGCAACATACACTGAATATACCCAACATTAGGAACACCTTCCTAATATAGAGTTGCAACCTTGTCTCTGATCTTGAAGCAAATTTAGGTCAGGACTGAGACTGGACCATTCCGGAACACTCAACACCTCTTGGAAAGCCATTCTGGTGTGACTTTGGCAATGTTAAGGTTGTCAATGTCGTTCTCCTCCTCAGACGAGGAGGAGCATGGATCGGACCAAGATGCGGATTGGTAATTGTACATGTTTAATGTAAATAACAAGAAAACACTACAAAATACAAAACAACAAACGTGACTAACCTCAAACAGTCCTGTGTGGCCCAAACACTGACACAGGAAACAAACACCCACAAAACACCAGTGAAACCATAGCTGCCTTAGTATGACTCTCAATCAGAGACAAACGATACACACCTGTCTCTAATTGAGAATCATACCAGGCCGAACACAAAACCCCACATAGAAATACAAAACATAGACTAACCCACCCAATTCACGCCCTGACCAACTAAAACAAATACATAACAAAGGAAAACAGGTCAGGAACGTGACAGAACCCCCCCCTTAAGGTGCGAACTCCGGGCGCACCAGCACAAAGTCTAGGGGAGGGTCTGGGTGGGCGTCTGTCCACGGTGGCGGCTCTGGCGCTGGGCGAGGTCCCCACCCCACCATAGTCACTCCCCGCTTCCGTATCCCCCGCCCAATGACCACCCTCCAACTAAACCCACCTAAATGAAGGGGCAGCATCGGGATAAGGGGCAGCACCGGGATAAGGGGCAGCAGCTCCGGGATAAGGGGCAGCAGCTCCGGGATAAGGGGCAGCAGCTCCGGGAGAAGGGGCAGCAGCTCCGGACTGAGTGGCAGCTCCGGACTGAGAGGCAGCTCATGACTGAGTGGCAGCTCATGACTGAGTGGCAGCTCATGACTGTAGGGCAGCTCATGACTATAGGGCAGCTCATGACTATAGGGCAGCTCATGACTGTAGGGCAGCTCATGACTGTAGGGCAGCTCATGACTGGAGGGCAGCTCATGACTGGAGGGCAGCTCATGACTGGAGGGCAGCTCATGACTGTAGGGCAGCTCATGACTGGAGGTTAGCTCATGACTGGAGGGCAGCTCATGACTGGAGGGCAGCTCATGACTGTAGGGCAGCTCCTGACTGGCTGGCGTCTCTGGCAGCTCCTGACTGGCTGGCGTCTCTGGCAGCTCCTGACTGGCTGGCATCTCTGGCAGCTCCTGACTGGCTGGCGTCTCTGGCAGCTCCTGACTGGCTGGCGTCTCTGGCAGCTCCTGACTGGCTGGCGTCTCTGGCAGCTCCTGACTGGCTGGCGGCTCTGGCAGCTCCTGACTGGCTGGCGGCTCTGGCAGCTCCTGACTAACGGACGGCTCTAGCGGCTCCTGACTGACGGACGGCTCTAATGGCTCGTGGCAGACGGATGGCTCAGATGGCGCTTGGCAGACGGATGGCTCAGACGGCGCTGGGCAGACAGATGGCTCAGACGGCGTTGGGCAGACAGATGGCTCAGACGGCGTTGGGCAGACAGATGGCTCAGACGGCGTTGGGCAGACAGATGGCTCAGACGGCGTTGGGCAGACGGATGGCTCAGACGGCGTTGGGCAGACGGATGGCTCAGACGGCGTTGGGCAGCCGGGCAGTTCAGGCACCGCTGGGCAGACGGCAGACTCTGGCCGGCTGAGACGCACAATCGGCCTGATGCGTGGTGCCGGAACTGGAGGTACCGGGCTGAGGGCACGCACCTCAGGGCGAGTGCGGGGAGGAGGAACAGGGCTCTGGAGATGCACTGGAAGCCTGGTGCGTGGTGTAGGCACTGGTGGTACTGGGCTGGGGCGGGAAGGTGGCGCCGGATATACCGGACCGTGAAGGAGGACACGTGCTCTTGAGCACCGAGCCTCCCCAACCCTATCAGGTTGAATGATCCCCGTAGCCCTGCCAGTGCGGCGAGGTGGAATAGCCTGCACTGGACTATGCAGGCGAACCGGGGACACCACCTGTAAGGCTGGTGCCATGTACACCGGCCCGAGAAGACGTACTGGAGGCCAGATACGTTGAGCCGGCTTCATGGCATCCGGCTCGATGCCCAACCTAGCCCTCCCAGTGCGGCAAGGTGGAATAGCCCGCACTGGGCTAAGCACGCGTACTGGGGACACCGTGCGCTTTACCGCATAACACGGTGTCTGACCAGTACGACGCCCTCTCACTCCACGGCAAGCCCGGGGAGTTGGCTCAGGTATCCAACCCGGCTTCGCCACACTCCCCTTTAGCCTCCCCCCCAATAAATTTTTGGGTGAGCCTCTCGGGCTTCCAGCCACTCTGCCTTGCCTTTGCCTCATAAAACCGCCTCTCCACTTTCGCTGCCTCCAGCTCCGCTTTGGGACGGCGATATTCCCCTGGCTGAGTCCAGGGTCCTTTGCCGTCCAGGATCTCCTCCCAAGTCCATTCCTCTTCTCTCCATTGCTTTAGTTCCTTCTTTCCTTCCTCAATCCGCTTGGTCCTGTTGTGGTGGGTGTTTCTGTCACGGTTGTCAATGTCGTTCTCCTCCTCAGACGAGGAGGAGCATGGATCGGTCCAAGATGCGGATTGGTAATTGTACATGTTTAATGTAAATAACAAGAAAACACTACAAAATACAAAACAACAAACGTGACTAACCTCAAACAGTCCTGTGTGGCCCAAACACTGACACAGGAAACAAACACCCACAAAACACCAGTGAAACCCTGGCTGCCTTAGTATGACTCTCAATCAGAGACAAACGATACACACCTGTCTCTAATTGAGAATCATACCAGGCCGAACACAAAACCCCACATAGAAATACAAAACATAGACTAACCCACCCAATTCACGCCCTGACCAACTAAAACAAATACATAACAAAGGAAAACAGGTCAGGAACGTGACAGGCAATTTGTGTAATTGTCCAACTCTGTTCCAGTGTTAGATTTTCAGAAGACAGAGGTAGGGTTTCCTGTAACTTTTGAACCTGTGCTTTGCTACATTTATATTTATTTTGATCCTGACAAACTCTCAAGTTCTTGCCAGTGACAAGTATACTCATAACATGATGCTGCCACCACAATAAAATACTTTTTGCTTATATCAGTTGAAGGTAGCAGACAGACACCAGTGTATGGCATCAGTGTTTGTAGTAGAAACAGAGATGAGGGAGGGAGGGTCATGGGACATGCTGATAAGGCCTCTACTAACACAATGTTCCTGGTTACACTGTAACCACAGAGAAGTTCAAACCAGCTCCAAACCAACTTCACGCTGAAATAGTTACACAACATCCACATAATATTACTGCAACCAGGTAAGACCAGAGCCAAAAAAACGAGTATACGTGAACCTCAACACCAATTCTACAATACCAAGAACAAGTTTTAAATAGTTAAACAAAAATATATAAATTCTGTTTCCCACACCCCACCACACCACCCCCCTTTCCATCACTGTGCAGCTGCACCCCTCTAGAGGAGCCAGGGACACAAACAAAGACAGTTTGAGCAGAACCAACATTGACAGGACAGAGAATGAGGAAGAGAGAGATGGAGAGAGAGAAAGAGAGAGAGGCAGAAGTAGAGCGAGAGAGAGGGGGAAAAAGAAACAGAGGTAGAAAAAGATAGAGAGATGGTGAGGTGGAGAGGGGGACAGAGAGTATGAAGGAGAGAGCGAAAGAGGGAGAGAGAGAGAAAGAAGGAGGAGAGAGGGAGAGAGAGAGGGAGAAAGAGAGACCAAGATGAAGAGAGAAAAGGAGATAGAGAGAAAGAAGGGGGAGGGAGAGAGGGAGAGCGAGAGAGAGAGAGGGAGAGTGAGAAATGTACTGTAGAAGGGAGCGGGAAGAGAGCGGTGGATGAGAGAGATATTTTCCATGAGTGATTCTGCCATGTGGAGCGAATGTTCACATAGCTTTACTCTGCTTTTCTCTCCTCTAATACACAGAGACGCTGCCCTTTGTAAGAGAATAGTCTATCTTATTCTCTACTTATCCAGAGTTTATTTAGATATGAATTCAGCTGTTTCTAGGCTCTCTTTGTCTGTTTGAGGAGCTCAATATGCGTTTCAGTGTGTATATCAAGACTGTTTTCAGTTCAATGTGGGCTTCACAGTTTACATGGCTTGTTGAGTGTGTGTCTGAATGGTGTGTGTATACAGATTGACTCAAAGACACATTACTCATTCATGTCTGCTGCAGATTCCTGAAAGAGTGAAGTTCCACAGGAAGAAACACAGGCAAGTCCAGTCAGCCAAATCAATGGCTCTGAATGGTGGGGAGAGAAGGTTCTCCTCCACCCCTCTCTAGTCCCATCAAACCCTTTACCTCCCCTTCTCTCCAATCTTCAAGCTCTAACAGAGCCCCTCTCCTTCATGTGGAGTGGCTTGGCAATGGTAGTTGCTCTAGTGGAACTCTCAGAGAGGAGAGAGGGATAAGGGAAAGGAGGGATAGGACAAAAAAGATCATTCATCACACGTTATTCTTGTTCAAGAAACCCAAAATGCTGAGGTCAAAGCCTTCCAGCCTTTATCTGAAAGGGAGTTCTTGGAGTCCACCTTGACAGAAAGAGTCATATAGCAACAGTGAGCCACAGAGAGAAAGTGTCCTATGAACGAGCTCACATACTGCCTTTGACCCCCGCAGTTAGATAGTCTATGCCTGTTCAGACATCATCAATGACCTGTCATCATTACATAGATGATGGTCATTAAATACCCCATGATCGCAGGAATCCTTTTTTATTTTTCTGGCCTGATGGTGTATGAAGGGTCTAAGTATTCAGTCATTATCAAACCATACATGTTCTCTCTCCCTGCAACCCTACAGTGGGCTAATCAGGTGGCTGACTCTGGGCCAGAACAACACACAGACTCGCACGTTCCAAACGCACACATCCACACACACACACAGTGGCACACACACTCACAAACACACAAATGCACACACACTAGGGGTAAGTGTTTAAACAGTTGGGTTGGCTGAGAGAAGGATGAGGCTTGGAGGACAGAAGCTGGGGGTACTTTGGTGCCAAGCAAACATAATGGAGTTTATGATTTGGCAATACTAACTCTTAAACACATGTCATACTGGGGACATTGTTGGGTCATATCCCCACCTTTCTGATACACTACATGACCAAAAGTATATGGACACCTGCTCGTCAAACATCTCATTCCAAAATGATGGGTATTAACATGGAGTTGGTTCCCCTTTGCTTGCTATAACAGCCTCCAGTCTTCTGGGAAGGCTTTCCACTAGAAGTAGGAACATTGCTGTAGGGACTTGCTTCCATGAAGCTACAAGAGCATTAGTGAGGTTGGGCACTGATGTTGGGCAATTAGGCTTGGCTCGCAGTTAGCGTTCCAATTCATCCCAAAGGTGTTCAGTGGGGTTGAGGTCAGGGCTCTGTGCAGGCCATTCAAGTTTTTCCACAACGATCTCGACAAACCATTTTTTGATATGGACCTTACTTTGTGCACGAGGACATTGTCATGCTGAAACAGGAAAGGGCTTTCCCCAAACTTTTGCCACAAAGTTGGAAGCACAGAATCATCTAGAATGTCATTGTATGCTGTAAGATTTCCCTTTACTGGAACTAAGGGGACTAGCCCGAACCATGATAAACAGCCCCAGACCATTATTCCTCCTCCACCAAACTTTACAGTTGGCACTATGCAGTCGGGCAGGTAGCGTTGTCCTGGCATCCACCAAACCCAGATTGCCAGATGGTGAAGCGTGATTCATCAAATCAAAATCGAATCAAATCATATCAAACTTTATTTGTCACATGCGCCGAATACAATAAGTTTAGACCTTTCCGTGAAATGCTTACTTACAAGCCTTTAACCAACAGTGCAGTTCAAGAAGAGTTAGGAAAATATTTACCAAGTAGACTAAAGGAATAAATTATAATAAAAAGTAACACTGACGGGTTTTCTGTTTACTCCCGCAGTAATCTTAAAGTTTCTGTGAATTTTGCAGCAGAACTGTATTTGTTTTCAAATATTCGTTTGTTGATCCCTTTCCGTAAAAACCAAGACTACTTTGCTTTCGAATGTCAGCATGTCGACGAAACACAAGGCCAAAAACATGACTTTGCGAAAACCCGGCCTACAAGACCCACTCTCATCACCGCCCTCTCCTGAGTCTGAAGGCCCGGGGACTCACACTTTACCCGGGGGTGCGGCTTGGTCTGACGGCGCTGAAATGAACATTCTTGAGGCCATCAAACTACTAAACTGAGATATTTGAAATGAAAACGGAGGTAGTTGCTACGATTCAGGCCCGAATACAGGAGGTTTCTGATACTT
Organism: Salvelinus fontinalis; assembly: GCF_029448725.1. Classification (NCBI taxonomy): domain Eukaryota; kingdom Metazoa; phylum Chordata; class Actinopteri; order Salmoniformes; family Salmonidae; genus Salvelinus; species Salvelinus fontinalis. The sequence continues at coordinate 17,265,961 of NC_074678.1, read as the reverse complement.
TAAAAGCAGATCTAACCATCCTGTGAAACGAGATAGTGCCAGCAATCACATCACTCAGAACAACAACAGAGTTGCACACTACAACGATTGCAGCACTGGAAACCTCTGCTACAAATGTCTCCGACTTAACTACCTTTCTGGAGGCTGACGTGAAATGCCTGGATGCGGATTTGAAAAAGGTGCAGGAGAGTTGTGTGAGTTTAGAGGGATTCTCTCGCCGCAATAACCTGAGACTGGTATCGGTCCCAGAGTCAGTGGAAATGCCTCGAGCCACGGATTTAGTTTCTTAGATGAAAAGCCCTTGATTGATCGTGCCCACCGGTCGCTGCGCCCAAAGCCCCGGGATATCGAGAGGCCCCGTGACATAATTCTTCGAGTGCACTTTTTCCATGAGAAGATGCAGATTCTCAGACGAGCCCGCAATACCACTCTGAGCTTTCAAGGACAGAGCTTCTCGATCTACCAGGATTACTCCCCCACTGTTTCCAGGCAGTGCGCAGCTTTCGGGCAGGCCAAACGACTACTACGGCACCATCCAGTTTTTTAAATATTTTTTTATTTTGTTGATTGTCTTTCTATGATTTGCTTACTTCAAATTAGGTTTTTGGTTGAGAGCCTTTATACATTTGATTTATTTTCTCTCTCAATGCCTGTTATAAGACTGGGAATATAATTATATACATCTACACGTGGTGCTTTTGTAATTTCGTTTGCACAAGGGATTCACTTTTTTATTTTTCTCTCATTTTGCTGCTTGATCCACTAACACAAAACACGACTTTAAAGAGCGGGACTGTGGGTTTGGGTTTAACACCGCACTCTCACAGACATTCTGTGCGAAGAGAACATGTTTTATTTAGGCTTGTAAGAGGTTGCTGACACACTTAAAGGGTTTGAATGCAAATTTTGCATTTCTACAAGAGGCTCACTTGAGGACTGGTGAGCATTTTAGCATGCGTAAGGACTGGGTTGGTCAAGTGTTCCACTCTGACTTTCATAGTAAATCAAGGGGTGCTGCCATTTTGGTTGATAAATCTACTCCCTTTGTAGCTTCTGAGGTTATTGCTGATCCTGAGGGATGATATGTCATAGTAACTGGTGAGCTGTTTTCTACCCCTCTTGTTTTGGCTAGTGTTTATGCTCCCAATTGGGATGACACAAGTTTCATTTCTTCCTTTTTATCTGCTATACCCAATTTAGATTCCAATTTGTTGATTTTAGGGGGGGATTTCAACTGTACAATGTCCCCAGTTCTTGACAAGTCCTCACGAACAACTACAGGCCCATCTAAATGTGCCCTACTTATTCAAGCCTTTCTTCAGAAATATGCCATGTTTGAGGCCTGGCGTTTCCTACACCCTACAGACAGACAGTATTCCTTTTATTCTCATGTTCATCAAACATACTCCCACATTGATTACATCTTTTTAGATAAAAAACTTCTGCCTATCCTTCGGCAGTGTACTAACGAGAGTATTGTTTTTTCTGACCATTCACCATTAGTGCTTGAACTAGAGTTTTCCCAGCGACCTCCTATGTGTTATCAATGGCGTCTTAACCCCATTTTACTCTCAGATAAGGAGTTTGTCAATTTAATTTCCTCTGAAATCCCCTTATTCCTAGAAACTAATTCAACGCCAGGGATGTCCTGCTCTACCATATGGGAGTCTCTCAAAGCATACCTACGTGGCCAAGTTATTTCTTATACAGCCAACCAAAACAGAGATCTCTCTCAGCAACTTCGAGACCTAAGCGAATCCATAGCCACATTGGATGAGAAGTATGCTACGGATCCTTCCTCTGATCTACATAAAGAGCTCCAACTACTCCAATCTGAATTTGATGAGCTTTCTACCAGGCAAGCTGAACAGTTACTCTTGCAAGCTCGATACAGAGTGTATGAACAAGGCGACAAGGCCAGTAAACTACTTGCACATCAGATCCATAAATCTGAGGCCTCACGTTTAATCTCACAAATAAGGACCCTGTCTGGTGCCACAACAGTTATACATAAAGAGATCAATGATCAATTTAAACAATTTTACTCTGCGCTATACACCTCTGAAACTCTTCAAGACCCTTTGCTGATTGATTCATTCTTTAAGGCTTGACTATGCCTTCAATTGATACAGACTCCCATGACTGGCTAGAAGAAGAATTTACACCTGGGGAGATTGCAACAGCAGTGTCCGCAATGAAAGTGGTAAATCACTGGGTCCGGACGGTTTTCCAACTGAATTTTACAGGACTTTTCTGGTCTGCTTATTCCATTCTTGTCTCGATTATTTGCAGAGTGCTTTAATAACTCAAAGCTTCCGCCTAGTCTTTATCAGGCTTCAATTTCTTTACTATTAAAGAAAAACAAAGACCCCCTGGAATGTGGACCCTATCGCCCAATCTCGCTTTTAAATTGTGATTACAAAATCATAGCCAAGCTTTTAGCCATCAGAATGGAAGGCTCGCTGCACCACTCTGATCAGACTGGCTTTGTGAGAAATAGGCATTTGTTTTTCAATATTAGACGCCTTATGAATATACTGTACTCCCCCGCGTCAGGGGACCCGGAGGTGGTGGTCTCACTTGATGCGGAAAAAGCTTTTTACCGCGTTGAGTGGGACTACCTAACAGCTGCCCTTTATAGATTTGGCTTTGGCCCCAAATCTATAAAGGAAAGAAAGGAAAGGAAAGGAAAGGGCTACTTCTTTATTACTCAAAAGAAAAACCTCAACCATTTTCTAAACACTTTTGACATCTAGTGGAAGCCATAGGAACTGCAACCAGATGCCTCAGAAATCTAGATTCCCATAGAAAACTAATTGAAAACAGTCACCTCAAAAAGTCCTGGATGGTTTGTCCTCGGGGTTTCGCCTGCCAAATAAGTTCTGTTATACTCACAGACATAATTCTAACAGTTTTAGAAACTTTAGAGTGTTTTCTATCCAAATATCCCAATTATATACATATCCTAGCTTCTGGGCCTGAGTAGCAGGCAGTTTACTTTGGGCATGCTTTTCATCCGGACATGAAAATAGTGCCCTCTAGCCCGAAGAGGTTTTAAAGCTAATTATATATATTTTTATTTTTATTCTTTCTAGTTTATTATATTATTTATATTGTTTTGTGTTGTCTTGTGTGTAAAACTAAATAAACAGAGTTTACAAAAAAAAGTATAATAAAAGTAACACAATAAGAATAACAATAACAAGGCTACATACAGGGGGCATCGGTACCGAGTCAGTGTGCGGGGGTATAGGTTAGTTGAGGTAATTTGTACATGTAGGTAGGCGTGAAGTGACTATGCCTAGATAATAAACAGCGAGTAGCAGCAGTGTACAAAAGGGAGGGGGGAGTCAATGTAAATTGACCGGTGAGGATTTTATTCATTGTTCAGCAGTCATCGCTTCTGGGTAGAAGCTGTTGAGGAGCCTTTTAGTCTTAGACTTGGCGCTCTGGTACCGCTTCCCATGCGGTAGCAGAGAAAACAGTCTATGACTTGGGTGACTGGAGTCTCTGACAATTTTAATGAATTTCCTCTGACACCACCTATTATATTGGTCCTGGATGGCAGGAAGCTTGGCCCCTGTGATGTACTGAGCCATTCGCACTACCCTCTGTAGAGCCTTACGGTCAGATGCCGAGCAGTTGCCATACCAGGTGGGGATGCAACCGGTCAGGATGCTCTTGATGGTGCAGTTGTAGAACCTTTTGAGGATCTGGGGACCGATGACAAATATTTATACTATATTCATCACTCCAGAGAACACGTTTCCACTGCTCCAGTGTCCAATGTCGGCGAGCTTTACACCACTGCAGCTGACACTTAGCATCTGACGCTTGTATCTTTATAGCCAAGATACACTCATGTCAACCTACATGATGAACAGCAGATATATAGAATAGGTCACAAGGTTAAGATTTTATGAAAGATACCTATAATACATAGTGGACAGTATCTGCTGTGTCAACAGTTTTCATTGTGTAGAGACCAGTGTCTGGCCCCGTATAGAACAAAAACATTAACTCATTGATAGAATCATTTGTATGTTTTAAGGTAATGGCTAAAGTGTTCCACCCTGAAATCATATAATCGTATGAAATGTGTTAGAGTCATAATTCAATAATATGTGTGACTAGACCATTGTGTTACTATTTCGCAATATGAGCTGGGTAGAGTTGAGACATTCAAGGCCAACTGAACTGTCGACTTGTGATAACTCTGAAACAAAATAACAGGAAAGAGGCCTCCCCAACTTAGGTAGGGGGAGTAACTGTTAGGAATGGCTAGGCTTGTAGAAGATAATGAGAAATTGTGTGTTAGTATTGTGGAAAAATACAGCCCACCTAAAGAGAGGTGGAGTTAATACGAGAAAAAATTCTCATGATACTCATGCTCTGGAATGCTCTTTAGGTTTTATCACCCAAAAAACATTGTAAATCTCCTGTCAGTGTTATCTCCCAGAGGCCCATCTTCAGTAGAACACACACACAATAGTTAAGAATACTCTATTCTGTTGCATAAAACAACCATTTGATTTAATGAAAGTATTATAACATAATCTTGCAATTTTCCACCATAATCCCCCATTTTGAGAATCCGCTCAACTTAAAAGAAAATTACAAGATTTAAGAACAATCATTATATTCTACATAAACCAAGAAGCATACAAGCAATAGCTCATTGCATGGGTTCCTGCACGTAACCAGCTGCTATAGCACTGGCTCAGCCTCCTGCCAAGAAACTTAGCACTGTCTCCCATTTCAACCTCCAACACATTTTCTAAGCCCTCTAGCAATTTGTCTGGGAAGGTTATGATACACAGTAACCTGCACGAACCCATGGAGTAAAACAAAAGATGCATACAGTTTATGAGATCAAAGCTATATCTTCATAGACAGTGAAAAGCACATATTTAATGCATAATGCAGTGCATCCAACAATGGAGTTTAATAAAGTAAGCTTTAGTTATCTATCACACTCCAATGGATCAGCATGGTGGAAATAACTACAGTTGAAGTCGGAAGTTTACATACGCTTAGGTTGGAGTCATTAAAACTCGTTTTTTCAATCACTCCACAAATTTCTTGTTAACAAACTATAGTTTGGCAAGTTGGTTAGGACATCTACTTTGTGGATGACACAAGTCATTTTTCCAACAATTGTTTACAGATGTCACGACTTCCACCGAAGTTGGTTCCTCTCCTTGTTCAGGCGACGTTCGGCGGTCGGTGTCGCCGGTCTTCTAGCCATTATTGATACATTTTTCATTTTCCATTTGTTTTGTCTTGTCTTCCCACACACCTGGTTTCAATTCCACCATTACATGTTGTGTATTTAACCCTCTGTTCCCCCCACATCCTTGTCCGGAATTGTTTATTGTAAGTGCTTGTGCACATTATTCTGGTGTGCGATGGGTTTTGTACCCATTGTATTGTTTGTTCTGTTTATGGTGATTTTTATTATTAATCTGCGCCGTTGTAACACATTTTTTGCTCTCCTGCGCCTAACTTTCTGCAGCCAGTACGCACCCCTTACAGAATTCCGGCCCAAACTTATGGAGTCAGCAGGAGCAGATACCCCAGGTATAGGGGTGGAGGAGCGCGTCCGGGAGCATGCAGCAATGCTCCACAATCTTGGCACCGCCATGGACCGCGTTGTCCAGACAATGGACTGCTGGGAGATACAGGGAGTTCTACCAGCGCCTCCACCAGCACAACCGGGGTCTCCACTACGCGCCCCTCCTTCTCCTGGTCCCAGTGGGACTCGTCTCTCCCTTCCCCAGGAATACTATGGGACGGCTGCGAACTGCCAAGGGTTCCTGTTGCAGCTAGACTTATACCTGGCAACCGTCCACCTGGCTCCTTCGGGCCGTGAGAGGGTGTCCGCCCTCGTCTCGTGCCTCACCGGGAAAGCCCTGGATTGGGCCAACACCGTGTGGAGAGAGGGAGATGCGGCTTTGGACCAGTTTGAGGAGTTCACCCACCGGTTCCGGGTAGTCTTCGACCACCCGCCCGAGGGTAGAGTGGCGGGTGAACACCTCTTCCATATGAGGCAGGGGACGAGGAGCGCCCAGGAGTTTGCCCTGGAGTTTCAGACACTGGCTGCTGGCGCGGGATGGAACGACAGGCCCCTGATCGACCATTATCGCTGCAGTCTGCGTTAGGACGTCCGTCGGGAGTTGGCCTGCAGAGACACCACCCTCACATTCGGCCAGCTGGTGGACCTGTCCACCCGGCTGGATAACCTGCTGGCTACCCGCGTACGTTCAGATCGGGGTCTGTTGGTTCCATCCCACCGCACCCCCTCTCCGATACCCATGGAGCTGGGAGGGGCGGTGCCCAGGGAGACTGAAGGGGGTTCCAGCTCGTGCACCATCTGTGGCCGCAGAGGTCACACTGCCGGTCGGTGCCGGGATGGTTCCTCTGGGTAGTGAGGCAGCAGGCAGGGCACTCTGGAGTCACCCCAGGTGAGTCGGCACCATTTTCACCAAGAGCCCTCTGTTGCACATATGTTTTTGTATATCACTTTTCCTGAGTTTTCCCCGCATTCCCAGCATAAGGCGGTCGTCGATTCAGGCGCGGCTGGGAATTTTATAGATAGATCGTTCGCCCATAGTTTAGGGATCCCCATTGTTCCCGTGCCTGTGCCTTTCCCTGTTCACGCCTTAGATAGTCGACCATTGGGGTCAGGGTTGATTAGGGAGGCTACTGCTCCTCTGGGCATGGTGACGCAGGGAGGTCACAAGGAGAGAAGTAGTCTATTCCTTATTGGCTCCCCTGCGTTTCCCGTGGTGCTAGGCATACCCTGGTTAGCTTGTCATGACCCCACTGTTTCTTGGCAACAGAGGGCTCTCACGGGGTGGCCCGAGAGTGCTCGGGGAGGTGTTTAGGGGTTTCCGTTGGTGCTACTACGGTGGAAAGTCCAGACCAGGTCTCCACCGTGCGCATTCCCCCTGAATATGCCGATTTGGGAGAAGGCGACTGAATTACCACCCCATCGATGGGGCGATTGTGCGATAGATCTCCTGGTAGACGCTGCACTTCCCAGGAGTCACGTGTATCCCCTCTCACAGGAGGAAACGGTGGCTATGGAAACAAATGTCTCCGAATCCCTGCGTCAGGGGTACATTCGGTCCTCCACTTCACCCGCCTCCTCGAGTTTCTTTTTTGTGAAGAAGAAGGAGGGAGGTCTGTGCCCGTGTAATGACTATCGAGGTCTGAACCAGATCACTGTGAGGTATAGTTACCCGCTACCGCTCATAGCCACAGCGATTGAGTCAATGCACGGGGCCTGTTTCTTCACCAAACTAGATCTCAGGAGCGCTTACAACCTGGTGCATATTCGGGAGGGAGACTAGTGGAAGACGGCTTTCAGTACCACCTCAGGGCACTATGAGTACCTCGTCATGCCGTACGGGTTGATGATTGCGCCATCAGTCTTCCAAGCATTTGTAGAGGAGATTTTCAGGGACCTGCATGGGCAGGGTGTAGTGGTGTATATTGATGACATTCTGATATACTCCGCTACATGCGCCGAGCATGTGTCCCTGGTGCGCAGGGTGCTCGGTCGCCTGTTGGAGCATGACCTGTACGTCAAGGCTGAGAAATGCCTGTTCTTCCAGCAGTCCATCTCCTTCCTAGAGTACCGCATTTCAACCTCAGGGGTGGAGATGGAGAGTGACCGCATTTCAGCCGTGCCTAATTGGCCGACTCCCACCACGGTAAAGGAGAGGTGCAGCGGTTCTTAGGGTTTGCCAACAACTACCAGAGATTTACCCGGAGTTTTGGTCAGGTAGCAGCTCCCATTACCTCACTGCTGAAGGGGGGCTCGGTACGTTTGCAGTGGTCGGCTGAGGCGGACAGGGCTTTTGGTCACCTGAGGGCTCTGTTAACCTCGGCTCCCGTGCTGGCCCATCCGTCCGAGGCTGGCCGTCGTCCGAGGCTGGGATAGGAGCCGTGCTCTCTCAGCACTTGGCTACGCCACTAATGCTCCGCCCCTGTGCTTTCTTCTCAAAGAAGCTCAGCCCGGCAGAGCGAAACTATGACGTGGTGTACCGGGAGCTGTTGGCCGTCATCAAGGCCTTGAAGGCGTGGAGACATTGGATTGAGGGGGCTAAACACCCTTTTCTCATCTGGACTGACCACCGCAATCTGGAGTACATCCGGGCAGCGATGAGACTGAACCCTCGTCAGGCAAGGTGGGTCATGTTTTTCACCCGTTTTGTTTTCACCCTTTCCTACAGTCCAGGCTCCCAGAACGTGAAGGCAGACGCATTGTCCCGGCTGTATGACACAGAGGAGCGGCCCATGGATCCCACTCCCATACTCCCCGCCTCCTGCCTGGTGGCGCCGGTAGTGTGGGAGCTGAACGCGGACATTGTGCAGGCGTTACGTGCAGAGCCCGCTCCCGTCCAGTGTCCCGCTGGGCGTCTGTACGTCCCGTCTGCTGTTCGTGACCGGTTGATCTATTGGGCCCACACGTCACCCTCCTCTGGTCATCCTGGGATCGGTCGGACAGTGCGCTGTTTGAGTGGGAGGTACTGGTGGCCTACTTTGGCTGAGGACGTGAGGGTTTATGTTTCCTCCTGCTCGGTGTGCGCCCAGTGCAAGGCTCCTAGGCACCTGCCCAGAGGGAAGCTACATCCCTTACCCGTTCCACAACGGCCTTGGTCGCACCTGTTGGTGAATTTTCTTACCGATCTCCCCCCTCACAGGGTAACAACGCGATTCTGGTCGTTGTGGATCGGTTCTCTAAGTCCTGTATTCTCCTCCCTCTGCTCGGTCTCCCTACGGCCCTACAGACTGCGGAGGCCTTGTTTACGCACGTCTTCCGGCACTACAGGGTGCCTGAGGATATAATGTCTGATCGAGGTCCCCAGTTCACGTCTAGGGTCTTGAAGGCGTTCATGGAATGTCTGGAAGGCGTTCATGGAACGTCTGGGGGTCTCGATCAGCCTTACTTCGGGGTTTCACCCCGAGAGTAATGGGCAGGTGGAGAGCGTAAACCAGGATGTGGGCAGGTTTCTGCGGTCTTATTGCCAGGACCGGCCAGGGGAGTGGGCGGCGTTCGTGCCCTGGGCCGAGATGGCACAGAACTCGCTTTGCCACTCCTCCACTAACCTCTCTCCCTTCCAGTGCGTACTGGGGTACCAGCTGGTTCTGGCGCCTTGGCATCAGAGTCAGACCGAGGCTCCTGCGATGGACGACTGGTTCAGGCGCGCGGAGGAGACATGGGAAGCTGTTCACCTTCAGCAGGCCGTGCTGCGCCAAAAGAGATTGCAGACCGTCACCGCAGTGAGGCCCCGGTGTTCGAACCGGGGGACCGGGTCTGGCTCTCGACCCGAAACCTGCCCCTCCGCCTGCCCTGCCGGAAGCTGGGTGCGCGGTTTGTGGGGCCATTTAAAGTCCTGAGGAGAGTGAACGATGTTTGTTATAGGTTACAGCTTCCCCCCGATTACCGTATTAACCCCTCATTCCATGTGTCTCTCCTCAGGCCGGTGGTGGCTGGCCCGCTCCAGGAGTCTGAGGTGCGAGAGGTTCCTCTGCCCCCTCTGGACATCGAGGGGGCCCCGGCGTACTCCTTTCGTTCCATACTGCATTCGAGGCGTCGGGCGAGGGGCCTTCAGTATCTTGAGGAGTGGGAGGGGTACGGTCCGGAGGAAAGGTGCTGGGTTCCGGTCGAGGACGTGTTGGACCCTTCAATGCTGCAGGAGTTCCACCGTCTTCGTCCGGATCGCCCTGCGCCTCTCCCTCCGGGTCGTCCCCGAGGCCGGTGTCGGCAAATGGTAAACTCACTAAACCCAAAGGAAATGGAACACATATAGTCATAACAAGTGTGTTGTGTGTGGGTATTTGCGAACCTTATCTTCTTATGGCTGCAGGGCGGTGCCGGTACACTTATGACAACAGCCACTTCAAGTGCAGGGTGCGAAATTCAAAAGATATTTTTTAAAAATATTTAACTTTCACACATTAACAAGTCCAATACAGCAAATGAAAGGTACACATCTTGTGAATCCAGCCAACATGTCCGATTTCTAAAATGTTTTACAGCGAAAACAGCACGTATATTTATGTTAGCTCACCACCAAATACAAAAAAAGGACAGACATTTTTCACAGCACAGGTAGCATGCACAAAGCAAACCTAACTAACCAAGAACCAACCAAACTAACCAACAAACAACTACATCAGATGACAGTCTTATAACATGTTATTCAATAAATCTATGTTTTGTTCGAAAAATGTGCATATTTCAGGTATTAATCATAGTTTACATTGCAGCTACAATCAGAAATTGCACCGAAAGCAGCCATAATAATTACAGACACCAACGTCAAATACCTAATTACTCATCATAAAACATTTCTGAAAAATACATAGTGTACAGCAAATGAAATACAGGCATCTTGTGATTCCAGCCAATATTTCCGATTTATTAAGTGTTTTACAGCGGAAACACAATATAGCGTTATATTAGCCAGAAAGACAAGCCATTTCCCAGTAGCAAAAGTTAGCGATCGTAACAAACCAGTAAAAGATATATATTTTTTGACTATCCTTGATATTCTTCATCAGATGACAGTCCTATAACATCAGGTTATACATACACTTATGTTTTGTTCGAAAATGTGCATATTTAGAGCTGAAATCAGTGGTTACACATTGTGCTAACTTAGCTACTTTTTCCACAACGTCTAAACAGCAACGATATTTTTCTGACACGTTTTCTGACACACATATTCTGACCAAATAGCTATTCATAAACATAACAAAAAAATACATGTTGTATAGGAAATGATAGATCCATTAGTTCTTAATGAAATCGCAGTGTTAGAATTCTAAAAAATAACTTCATTACGACATCCAGCTTCGGTATAGCTGAGTACCCAAACGTTGGGCGCCGACGACTAGTTCACATGCACGACAGATATATGAAATAGCATCATAAAATGTTTCTTACTTTTGGTGATCTTCCATCAGAATGTTGGACAAGGTGTCCTTTGTCAAGAACAATCGTTGTTTGGATTTAGAACGTTCATTTTCCCTCTCGATTTAGCAAGCGCGCTGGCCAAGTGGCTCGAATCTCTCCATGTCAACAAACGGAAGAGAACGGAACACGGCAAAACTCCCGAAAAATGTTCAATAATCTGATGAAACTATATTGAAAAAACATACTTTACGATGATATGGTCACATGTATCAAATAAAATCAAAGCCGGAGATATTAGTCGCCTATAACGGCAGCTAAACAGAAGGCAAATCCATGTCCCCTTTCGCTCCTCCAGAAAACAGGAAATGGGCGGAAACGTCATACAAAGAGCCTGTATTCCACTTCAGACCGAGATAAACACTCCATTTCTTCTCACACCGCCTCTTGACACCCAGGGGAAGGTCTATGAAGTGCACGTATACTCTTACGTATCATGCCCATTTATAGGCAGGAAGTAGAACAGAGACCCAATTTCAGACTTTCCACTTCCTGGTCAGGAAGTTTGTGCCAAATGAGTTCTGTTTGACTCACAGATATAATTCAAACGGTTTTAGAAACTAGAGAGTGTTTTCTATCCAATAGTAATAATAATATGCATATTGTACGAGCAAGAATTGAGTACGAGGCCGTTTGAAATGGGCACCTTTTATCTGGCTACTCAATACTGCCCCTTCAGCCCAAACAGGTTAAGGTAAAAACAAACAAAAATGGCCTTATTTAATTTGATAGTTTACAGCCTCAATCTCACTCACTCTCCCCAAGATTATAGCCCCGGTAAACATTTAAAAGAGAGACAATGAAACCCCCATTCTCCCAGAAAAAAAAAAAAATCATTTTGTTAGCATTCATTATACTACACCTATTCAGCAAGCCAAAAGTTTGAACTACAAACAAAACCTGATAATCATGATGTCCATTAACCTCTTGACGCTAGGGGTCAGATTATTATTATTATTATTTTTTTAAATAACGTTCCCAAGCTAAACAGACTATTTCTCAGGTCCAGATCGTAGAATATGCATATAATTTACAGATTTGGATTGAAAACACTCCAAAGTTTCCAAAACTGTCAAAATATTGTCTGTGAGTATAAGAAAACAAGTTATTTTTTTAAATTTAAATCTGTGTTTCCTGGCCCGTCTTTCTTCCATTTAAAGGGGTATCAACCAGATTCCTTTTCCAATGGCTTCCTCATGCTGTGAGCAGGCTTTAGACATAGTTGCAGGCTTTTATTTTGAAAAATTAGCGAGATTTTTCAAAAGTAGTCAGGTGTCCTCTGATTAGTTCCTGCGCGCGAGAGGGGTAGCTCTCCATTTTCTTTTTCTCTCTTATTGAATAGGTTACGGTCCGGTTGAAATATTATCGATTCTGTTTGTTAAAATCAACCTGAGGATTGATTATAAAAAACATTTCACATGTTTCCACGACCATTACGGATACTTTTTGGAATTTTCGTCGAACGGGACGAGGCTTTGGTTTTCTGAACATAACGCGCAACCCAAATGGCGTTTTTTTGTTATAAAAGTAATATTTATCGAACAAAAATAACATTTGTTGTATAACTGGGAGTCTCGTGAGTGCAAACATCCGAAGATTATCAAAAGTAAGCGATTCATTTGATTGCTTTTCTGACTTTCGTGACCAAGCTAACCAAGCTAATATAAAGCTAACTGTTCTAGCATTGATTGATACACTCACAAAAGCTTGGATTGCTCTCGCTGCAAAGCGTATTTTCAAAATCTGACACGATAGGTGGATTAACAACAAGCTAAGCTGTGTTTTGGTATATTTCACTTGTGATTGCATGATTACAAATATTTTTTGTAATATTTTTGAATCTGATACGTTTGGGAATTTTCTTCTGCCTTTCCGGAACGGAATGAGGCTGTAGTTTTCTGAACATAACACGCAACCCAAATGGCGTTTTTTTTGTTATAAAAGTCATATTTATCGAACAAAAAAAACATGTATAGTGTAACTGGGAGTCTCGTGAGTGCAAACATCTGAAGATTATCAAAGGTAAGCGATTAATTTTATTGCTTTTCTAGGGGTTGTTTAGAAAAATGATCCCGTAAAAGGGATCCGTAGCGCAGAGAAGTTAATCATTAGTTTTAACCTCTCTAGGGTACGTGAGACGGTAGCGTCCCACCTCTTCAACAGCCAGTGAAACTGCAGGGCGCCAAATTCAAAACAACAGAAATCCCATAATTAAAATTCCTCAAACATACATGTATTTTACACCATTTTAAAGATACACTTATTGTAAATCCAGCCACAGTGTCCGATTTCAAAAAGGTGTTACGACAAAAGCAAACCAAACGATTATTTTAGGTGAGTGCCTATTCACAGAATAACACAGCCATTTTTCCAGCCAAAGAGAGGATTCACAAAAAGCAGAAATATAGATAAAATTAATCACTAACCTTTGATGATCTTCATCAGATGACACTCATAGGACTTCATGTTACACAATACATGTATGTTTTGTTCTGTAAAGTTCATATTTATATTCGAAAATCTGAGTTTACATTGGCGCCTTACGTTCAGAAGTTCCAAAACATCCTTTGATTTTGCTGTGTCAGATTTTAAAAAAGCTTTACAAAAAAAGCAAACCATGCAATAATCTGAGTCGGCGCTCAGAGCAAAATCAAGACACAAATATTTCTGCCATATTATATACAGTCAACAGAAGTCAGAAGTAAGATTATAAACATTCACTTACCTTTGATGATCTTCATCAGAATGCACTCCCAGGAATCCCAGTTCCACAATAAATGTTTGTATGTTCGATAATGTCCATCATTTATGTCCAAATTCCTCCTTGTTGTTCTAGCGTTCAGTACACTTTCCAAACTTACGACGCGCAGGCAGGTCCAGCGGAAAGTACGGATGAAAAATAAAAAAGTTATATTACGGTCTGTAAAAACATGACAAACAAAGTATTGAATCAATCTTTAGGATGTTTTTAACATAATTCTTCAATGATGTTCCAACCGGAGTATTCCATTGTCTTCAGAAGTGCGATGGAACAGAGCTCGCGCTCACGTGAACGCGCATGGTCAGGGCATGTTCAGGTCATGATAGACCTGACTCATTCCTCTCTCCTTCGGCCCCACTTCACAGTAGAGGCATCAGACAAGGTTTTAACGACTGTTGAGATCTAGTGGAATCCTTAGGAAGTGCAACATTACCAATATCCCACTGTATCTTCAATAGGAGCTGAGTTGAAAATCGACCAACCTCAGATTTCCCACTTCCTGGTTGGATTTTTTCTCAGGGTTTTGCCTGCCATATGAGTTCTGTTATACTCACAGACATCATTCAAACAGTTTTAGAAACTTCAGAGTGTTTTCTATCCAAATAACTAATAATATACATATTCTAGCTTTTCTGGCTTTGTAGCAGGCCGTTTACACTGGGCATGCTTTTCATCCGGACGTGAAAATACTGCCCCCTACCCCAAAGAAGTTAATCTTCCAAAATGTTTATATGTGCTTAATTTAACATGCGCTACCCTTAGACGCAATTATCCTTGTACCGTTACTAGACCAATGTCCAACAAATATATGATAGCTGTTTCACCTTAGATTGTCCTGTTACCCCTCTAAATGTAATAATTTTTCCTGTCGCAAATGTAGTAAATTTCTCAGCGTAAGGTATCAGTGATATTTAATCCCAGGCATTTAATAAAAAGTTGTTAGAGACATGTTCTCCTATGTCTCCTTTAACCTCTCTAGGGTAACGGGCAGCATTTGGAATTTTGGATGAAATGCATGCCCAAATTAAACTGCCTGCTTCTCGGGCCCAGAAGATATGATATGCATATAACTGGTAGATTTGGATAGAAAACACTCTAAAGTTTCCAAAACTGTTACAATAGTGTCTGTGAGTATAATAGAACTGATTTGGCAGGCGAAAACCTGAGAAAAATCCATTCAGGAAGTATTTTTTTGTGGTGGTTTTGTAGTTTTCTATTCAATGCCATTACAGTATCCATTGACTTAAGACTCAAATTGCAGTTTCTATGCCTTCCACTAGATGTCAACAGTCTTTAGAAATTGTTTCAGGCCTGTATTCTGAAAAATGAGGAAGTAAGAGCAGTCTGAATGAGTGGACCCTAAAGTGTCACAGAGCTTTTTCATGCGCGAGACCGAGAGAGTGCCTTTCTTGTTTACCTTTTATATTGACGACGTTATTGTCCGGTTGAAATATTATCGATTATTTAGGCTAAAAATAACCTGAGGATTGAATATAAACATCGTTTGACATGTTTCTATGAACTTTACGGATACAATTTGGATTTTTTTGTCTTCCTGTTTTGACTGCGTTTGAGCCTGTGGATTACTGAAGAAAACGCGCGAACAAAACTGAGGTTTTTGGATATAAAAAGACTTTATCGAACAAAAGGAACATTTATTGAGTAAATGAATGTCTGCTGAGTGCAACCATATGAAGATCATCAAAGGTAAGGGATTAATTTGATCTCTATTTCTGACTTGTGTTAACTGTTCTACTTGGCTGGTTACTGTTTGTAATGATTTGGCTAGTGGGCTATGTTCTCAAATAATCTTAAGGTATGCTTTCGCAGTAAAGCATTTTTTAAATCTGAGACCGTGGTTAGATTCACAAGAAGTTAATCTTTAAACCTATAGTATTTCTGTATTTGAATTTGGCGCCCAGCAGTTTCACTGGCTGTTGAAGAGGTGGGGCACTAACGTCTCACGTACCCAAGAGAGGTTAACATACATACTGTAGGGAACTTCCATCATTCCCGGGAATGAAGAATCCTACTCAAAACACATCAGATAATACAGTATTTAATTAAGTGATATTGACACCTAAAATAAACAATAAACAATTAACAATAAACAAACCCATAACCCCTTTCCAGTAATCTAATCATGTCAACCTGTTGCATAAAGTTAGTAAAAATATAAACCTGTTGCTTAACAAATCTAGAACCTTTAAAAAATTGGTGTTGTCTCATCAGCGTAATAGCCAAAACGAACTGTTTCCCACTCTTAGCTACGATGTTGGCGTGTCCCAAAGGTCAATACTGTTCAGCTTGTACTTTAATTAACTGCCTTCTGTCTGTACTGGGTCTGAAGTTCTAATTAATGCAGATGATACAGTGATATACAGTGGGGAGAACAAGTATTTGATACACTGCCGATTTTGCAGGTTTTCCTACTTACAAAGCATGTACAGGTCTGTAATTTTTATCATTGGTACACTTCAACTGTGAGCGACGGAATCTAAAACAAAATTCCAGAAAATCACATTGTATGATTTTTAAGTAATTAATTTGCATTTTATTGCATGACATAAGTATTTGATACATCAGAAAAGCAGAACTTAGTTGTTTTTCAACAACATTTTAAGCTGCAGGAATATTTTGTAATTTCTATCTCATGGTTAGTTCCTAGGATAATGCAACTCATACATTTACATCTTTCAATACTTCTAAAATGGAGTACAGGTTTAAAACAATTACAGGTGCGCCTTACTATCTTATACTATATCATAAAGGGTCTTAACTAGTTCACACAGATTCCGGATGTTTTAACATTAAATGGCCAAAACTAGTTCACACAGATTCTAGATATGTAACGCTAAATTATCAAACCCAGGGCATACCTGGCTGGCACATTTAAAATAATTGGAATTCATCACTTCTAAGGATCACTTAGACGGTCTCACAGACACTTTTCAGAATGAGGTCCTTCTTCCAAAAGGGTTTCACCTGGTACCGTGAAAGGTTCTGTGCTTCACACAGAACCTAGGTGTCTTTGCGTCGACTAACTCTCAGATCATCCTCCACTGACTCGGCCCTGTTTACGCCCTTCCAAGGTGCTCCCCTCACACAGGAATACACACTCAGAGCCTACGTAACAGAGGCTTTTCTTAAAAACTCGACTTTGTGTGTTTCTCTAACCTCTTTATTTTTTTTAAACTAAGTTCGAGATGTGGTATCCACTCGGCTCGCTGCCTCTCAGATCAAAGGTGGGTCCATCTGCTTCGTTTCTGAAGTGTGGTCTCCCTGAGATCCCAAGTTTGAGGGATCCCTTGTGCACTATTTACCCAGGTCATCAGGAGTGGTCACCAAGTGAAGATTCACATCCCATCCTCATCGCCATATGTGGTGGTTAATTTCTTTACTACCAAAGGAGGAGAGACAAACTTATCACACAAGTCAGAATTATACTTAAACTAAATCTTTAATAACTTATTAATAAGGAAGCAGGTCAACACAACTAACACATATAAAGTGAATCGATTGAGTGCTCTACGATAATGGCTGGTCATGGCTGGTCGACGATTCACACGATTCACAGATGATTTGTTGAGAGCCCCGAGACAAAAGTACAAAGGTATTTTATAGCCAAGATACACCCCTTTCAACCTGCACGACGAACAACAGATATATAGAACGGGTCATAAGGTTAAGATTTGTATGAAAGATACCTATAATGCATAGCAGACAGTATCTGCTGTGTCAACAGTTTTCATTGTATAGAGACCAGTGCCTGGCCCCGTATTGAACAGAAACATTAACTCATGCTCTGGAATGCTCTTTAGGTTTTATCACCCAAAAGACATGGTAAATCTCCTGTCAGTGTTATCTCCCAGAGGCCAATCCTCAGTAGAACACACACACAATAGTTAAGAATACTCTATTCTGTTGCATGAAACAACCATTTGATGCAATAAGAGCAATATAACATAGTTTTGCATTTCATACAATCACATTACATGAAATAGTTTGGTTAAGAGCTAAGAGCTATACCTATAGAGGGCAGCAGAGTTTTTTAGAAAGTAGACTGCTACCAATGACTCACTGAACAAACTCATTGTGCTGGTGAAGTGATTACAATCTCACTCACTCATTCTGTCCCTCCCTCCCTCCCTCCCTCCCTCCCTCCCTCCCTCCCTCCCTCCCTCCCTCCCTCCCTCCCTCCCTCCCTCCCTCCCTCCCTCCCTCCCTTGCCATAGGGAATGTTCTGCTCATCAGGGACTAGCTGATTGATTCTGACATTTCCACAGCCTGATTATTGATAATTTCCTCCTGTCCTGAATATAAACGTGTGTAAATGTCTCTCTGAGCATTTATATTTGACTGAGTAAGAGTATGTGTGCATAGTGTGTGTGCATAGTGTGTGCATGTGTCTGACATACAAAAATAACAACACAGAGATGCTTACATGACCATTCACAGTATACACACACACGCACACAACAACCTCCAATTCAGCAGAAGCAATAGTAGGCTGTCAGCCTGTCAGTGTTAAATCCAAATGTACTCCCTGCATCCTTTCAGAAAGAGAACAGTGGAAAGGCTAGGCTACTGTATGGACATACAGCACAATACCTGTATATTTGCACAGATTTTCTGAGTATAAACAGACATATTAATGATCATGATCATCACTACTTGGTGCTTGCAACGCCAAGGTTGTGGGTTTGATTCCCACGGGGGGCCAGTATGAAAAATCATGAAATCTATTCACTCACTACTGTAAGTTGCTCTGGATAAGAGTGTCTGCTAAATGACTAAAATGTTAAATGTACTTAACTGGTTGGCAGCTATTGATATTTACTCTATCCACAGAATGATGTCATAATGAGTTTACCAGATTGCCTTGCGCAACTAACGCACGTTAGTTTGCAATTTCCTTATGCAAAAACTGGTGCAAAAACTTTTCCAGCCCTAACCCCAGATTCGGGAATTTACCCGTCTTATATCAGCTCGCTTGTACTCAGATGAGAGGGGGGGAAATATCTGAGGTGTGTCCTTAAAAACATGATCCAAAGTGCTAATATCAGGCAGCGCTGATGTTGATATTTAAGACCAACCAAAAGCTATCCAGCCATGACGCACACTGCCCATATACGCATTGAACAAGAGTAGCCTAATGTGCTTTTAGTGCCTGCATACATATTTAAAAACAAAAAACTCATCTTAATGAAGACCAATGACTGGAACGAATTGCAAAAATCACTGAAGCTGGAGACATATCTTCCTCACTAACTTTAAGCATCAGCTGTTAGAGCAGCTTACCGATCATTGCACCTGTACATATCCCATCTGTAAATAGCCCACCCAACTACCTCATCCCCATGTTGTTATTACATTTTTTTTGCTCCGTTGGACCCCAGTATCTCTACTTGCACATTCATCTTCTGCACATCTATCACTCCAGTGTTTAATTGCTAAATTGTAATTATTTTGCCACTATGGCCTATTTATTGCCTTACCTCCCTTAACTTACGACATGTATACACACTGTATATTGACTTTTCTATTGTGTTATTGACTGTACGTTTGTTTATCCCATGTGTAACTCTGTGTTGTTTGTGTCGCACTGCTTTGCTCTATCTTGGCCAGGTTGCAGTTGTAAATGAGATCTTGTTCTCAACTGGCCTACCTGGTTAAATACAGGTGAAAAAAAAGGCTTTTTGCTGTCCTTCCCAATGCAATCGCGAAGTAGTCAAGACTGTCGATAAAGGGTTTGGATCCTGAGACAGCTTGGAAATTGGAAAGCTTGGGTCAAGCTTGGGTCAAAATCAAAAGTAACAGTCAGTATCTGGTGTGGCCAACAGCTGCATTAACCTGTTTGGGCTGCAGGGGCAGTATTGAGTAGCCAGATAAAAGGTGCCCATTTCAAACAGCCTCGTACTCAATTCTTGCTTGTACAATATGCATATTATTATTACTATTGGATAGAAAACACTCTCTAGTTTCTAAAACCGTTTGAATTATATCTGTGAGTCAAACAAAACTCCTTTTGCAGCAAACTTCCTGACAGGAAGTGAAAAATCTGAAATCGATGCTCTCTTCTAGGGGCTGCCTATTAAAGTCCTTGATATTTATTCGTTTAGATGCACTTCATATGTCTTCCACTAGATGTCGACAAGGAGTGAGAGAAGAAATGGAGTGAATAACTTGATCTGGGCTCGTATAATAGCTCTTTGTATGACATATCACCAGTTTCCTGTTTTCTGGAGAGCGCGTCAAGGGACCTGGATTTGCCTTCTGATAAGCTGTCGTTATGGACAACTAATATCTCCGGCTTTGATTTTATTTGATACATGTGACAATATCATCGTAAAGTATGTTTTTTCAATATAGTTTAATCAGATTATTGACATTTTTTCAGGAGTTTTGCCGTGTTCCGTTCTCTTCCGTTTGTTGACATGGAGAGATTCGCGCCACTTGGCAAGTGTACTTGCTAAATCGAGAGGGAAAAAGGCCGTTCTAAATCCAAACAACGATTGTTCCCGACAAAGGACCCCTTGTACAACATTCTGATGAAAGATCAGCAAAGGTAGGACCCATTTTATGATGCTATTTCATATATCTGTCGAACATGTTGTTCTAGTTGTTTGCGCCCAGCTTTTGGGTACTCTCTCGCTATACCTAAGCTGGATGTCGTAATGAAGTTATTTTTAGAATTCTAACACGGCGATTGCATTAACCTGTTTGGGCTGCAGGGGCAGTATTGAGTAGCCAGATAAAAGGTGCCCATTTCAAACGGCCTCGTACTCAATTCTTGCTCGTACAATATGCATATTATTATTACTATTGGATAGAAAACACTCTCTAGTTTCTAAAACCGTTTGAATTATATCTGTGAGTCAAAGAGAACTCATTTGGCACAAACTTCCTGACCAGGAAGTGGAAAGTCTGAAATCGATGCTCTGTTCTACTTCCTGCCTATAAATGGGCATGATACGTGTGAGTATAAATGCACGTCATACACCTTCCCCTGGATGTCAAGAGGCGGTGAGAGAAGAAATTTAGTGTTTATCTTGGTCTGAAGTGCAATACAAGCTCTTTGTATGACGTGTCCCCCATTTCCGGTTTTCTGGAGAGCAACGAGGCGGTACCTGGATTTGCCTTCTGTTTAGCTGCCGTTATAGGCAACTACTATCTCCGGCTTTGATTTTATTTGATACATGTGACCATATCATCGTAAAGTATGTTTTTTCAATATAGTTTCATCAGATTATTGAAAATTTTTCGGAAGTTTTGCCGTGTTCCGTTCTCTTCCGTTTGTTGATGATGGAATGATTCGTGCCACTTGGCTAGTGCGCTTGCTAAATCGAGAGGGAAAATGAACGTTCTAAATCCAAAAAACGATTGTTCTTGACAAAGGCCCCCTTGTCCAACATTCTGATGGAAGATCAGCAAAAGTAAGAAACATTTTATGATGCTATTTCATATATCTGTCGTGCATGTGAACTAGTCGCCGGCGCCCAACTTTGGGGTTCTCAGCTATACCGAAGCTGGATGTCGTAATGAAGTTATTTTTTAGAATTCTAACACTGCGATTTCAGTAAGAACTAATGGATCTATCATTTCCTATACAACATGTATTTTTTAGTTATGTTTATGAATAGCTATTTGGTCAGAATATGTGTGTCAGAAAAAGTGTCGGAAAAATATCGTTGCTGTTTAGACGTTGTGGAAAAAGTAGATAAGTTAGCACAATGTGTAACCACTCATTTCAGCTCTAAATATGCACATTTCGAACAAACATAAGTGTATGTATAACCTGATGTTATAGGACTGTCATCTGATGAAGAATATTAAGGTTAGTCAAAAAATATATATCTTTTACTGGTTTGTTACGATCGCTAACTTTTGCTACTGGGAAATGGCTTGTCTTTCTGGCTATTGTGGTAAGCTAATATAACGCTATATTGTGTTTTCGCTGTAAAACACTTAATAAATCGGAAATATTGGCTGGAATCACAAGATGCCTGTCTTTCATTTGCTGTACACTATGTATTTTTCAGAAATGTTTTATGATGAGTATTTAGGTATTTGACGTTGGTGTATGTAATTATTCTGTCTGCTTTCGGTGCAATTTCTGATTGTAGCTGCAATGTAAACTATGATTTATACCTGAAATATGCACATTTTTCGAACAAAACATAGATTTATTGAATAACATGTTATAAGACTGTCATCTGATGAAGTTGTTTGTTGGTTAGTTTGGTTGGTTCTTGGTTAGTTAGGTTGGCTTTGTGCATGCTACCTGTGCTGTGAAAAATGTCTGTCCTTTTTTGTATTTGGTGGTGAGCTAACATAAATATGCGTGCTGTTGGCTGGATTCACAAGAGGTGTACCTTTCATTTGCTGTATTGGACTTGTTAATGTGTGAAAGTTAAATATTTCAAAAAAAAATCTTTTGAATTTCGCGCCCTGCACTTGAAGTGGCTGTTGTCATATTGTGGCCGGCCTCGGGCTTGCAGCCCAAAGAAGTTAAGTACTGCAGTGCATCTCCTCCTCATGGACTGCACCAGATTTACCAGTTCTTGCTGTGAGATGTTTCCCCACTCTTCCACCAAGGCACCTGCAAGTTCCCGGACATTTCTGGGGGGAATGGCCCTAGCCCTTACCCTCTGATCCAACAGGTCCCAAACGTGCTCAATGGGATTGATATCCGGGCTCTTTTCGCTGGCCATTGCAGAACACTGACATTCCTGTCTTGCAGGAAATCAAGAACAGAACGAGCTGTATGGCTGGTGGCATTGCCATGCTGGAGGGTCATGTCAGGAGGAGCCTGCAGGAAGGGTACCACATGAGGGAGGAGGATGGCTTCCCTGTAATGCACAGAGTTAAGATTGCCTGCAATGACAACAAGCTCAGTCCGATGATGCTGTGACACACCGCCCCAGACCATGACGGACCCTCCACCTCCAAATCAATCCAGCTCCAGAGTACAGGCCTCGGTGTAACGCTCATTCCTTCGACGATAAGCGCGAATCCGACTATCTCCCCTGGTGAGACAAAACCGCGACTCGTCAGTGAAGAGCACTTTTTGCCAGTTCTGTCTGGTCCAGCGACGGGGGTTTTTGCCCATAGGCGACATTGTTGCCGGTGATGTCTGGTGAGAACCTGCCTTACAACAGGCCAACAAGCCCTCAGTCCAGCCTCTCTCAGCCTGGACTATTGGGGACTGTCTGAGCGGCCCCCATACCTCACAACCATGAAGGGCAATGGGTTGTGTAACCGATTCAAGTATTTTTAGCCAGATCCTAATTGGTATGTCAAATTTTACGTTCCTTTTGATGGCGTAGAAGGCCCTTCTTGCCTTGTCTTTCAGATCGTTCACAGCTTTGTGGAAGTTACCTGTGGCGCTGATGTTAAGGCCGAGGTATGTATCGTTTTTTGTGTGCTCTAGGGCAACGGTGTCTAGATCGAACACCAATATTTTTGTCTTACTGAGATTTACTGTCAGGGCCCAGGTCTGACATAATCTGTGCAGAAAATCTAGGTTCTGCTGTAGGCCCTCCTTGGTTGGGGACAGCACCAGATAATCAGCAAACAGTAGACATTTGATTCTAGTAGGGTGAGGCCGGATACTGCAGACTGTTCTAGTGCCCTGGTCAATTCATTGATATATATGTTGAAGAGGGTGGGGCTTAAGCTGAATCCCTGTCTCACCCCCGGCCCTGTGGAAAGAAATGTGTGTGTTTTTGCCAATCCATGTTTGTGTACATGGATTTTATAATGTTGTATGTTTTCCCCCTAACGCCACTTTACATCAATTTGTATAGCAGACCCTCATGCCAAATAGAGTCTAAAGCTTTTTTTGAAATCAACGAAGCAGGAGAAGACTTTTCCTTTGTTTTGGTTTGTTTGTCAATTGTGCAGGGTGAATACGTGGTCTGTCATGCAGTAATTTGGTAAAAAGCCAATTTAACATTTGCTCAGTACATTGTTTTCGCTGAGGAAATGTACGAGTCTGCTGTTATGGATGATAATGCAGAGGATTTTCCCAAGGTTGCTGTTGACGCATATCCCCCAGTAGTTATTGGGGAAAAATTGGTCTCCACTTTTGTGGATTGGGGTGATCAGTCATTGGTTCCAAATGTTGAGAAAGATGCCAGAGCTGAGGATGATGTTAAAGAGTTTAAGTATAGCCAATTGGAATTTGTGGGGGAAAGCAGGAGCTGATACAAAAAACGCTGGTTGACTTGACAAACAAGATGAACTGGCAACAGACAAACAGAGAACACAGGTATAAATACACAGGGGATAATGGGGAAGATGGGCAACACCTGGAGGGAGGTGGAGACAATCACAAAGACAGGTGAAACAGATCAGGGTGTGACAGGTATAGTATGGACTACACTGTAAAACCAATTGTTTAGGATCTGAACACAAAACTAAACACTTTTCAGTAACACTTTTTAAACACATCAAGGCATTTAGAATTTCCATAAAAATGCATCACCGTCTTTAGATTGGAAACGCCAGAACATGTTTATTCGCTGTAACACTTTTTAAACACATGAACACATTTATTCAGCACAAGGCATTTAGGTTTTAAACACTACTGTATGGTGTAAAGCCATATTTGAATATTTTCAAGCATTCCTTTCGAGTGAATGTGAGAGATACCCACCCATGACTGCTTTTGTTAGTGACAGAGACATAGTTGTTGCATTCAAAAACTCCTATTCATTAACCTGTTGGGGATGGGGGCGCTGTTTAGACTATTTATGCTAATGTGGCTAATTTTTTAAACGGCTTCCCACAAAATCCTTGATCGTACAATATGCATATTATTATTATTATTGGATAGAAAACAGTCTATAGTTTCTATAGGAGTTGAAATTTTGTCTCTAAGTGGAACAGAGCCCATTCTACAGCAATTTCCCTGACATGGAGTCAGATTTGAGAAACGTTGGCCACTTTTCTGAAGTCATTTAAACGGGCACTGTCGTTGCTATGACTATACGGACACTTCTTACGTCTTCCCCTGGATGCCTTTACGTGATGACGATTCCAACGGGCTCGATTGCTCGTTCACAGGCCCTACAAATGAAAAAAACCTTTAGCTAGCAAGTCTTTTCTTGCTGCGTAACGCGCGTGGAAGACACCGACCCTCTCCTGTTCCAAGCGTTAGTTTAGCCTGTTATATTTCTCCGGTCATCTTTTCACTCGTTATAGGAGTTACAAACATCACAAAGTAGTTAATTTAAAGCGTTTTATAGCAATTTATATCCGTTTAGTGCGATTTTGGGACATTTATTTTTGCAACGATGTGAAAAGTTGGGCACGCTTTTCAGTTCATCCCGAACGTAGTTGACATTTCCACATGGCAAGAGGACAGCTTTCCACCAAAAGACGATTTCTCCCAAGAAAGGATCCTTTGCCCAAGATACTGATGGAAGAACAGCTCAAGGTAGGACATTTTTATTATGATAAATCGTGTTTCTGTCGAAACATTTTAGTGGCTTAGGACGCCATGTTTTTTGACGTAGCTTCGCTTGGCGCAAACTGTATTGAAAAGTAAGGATAAATTAAAAAATGTAATAACGCAATTGTATTAAGAATTAAATTGTCTATCAATCCCTGTCCACCCTATATTTTTTAGTCACGTTTATGAGTATTTATGTATAAGAGTAGATCACTGTCTAAGTGGCGCAAGGACGTTTTCTTTACCAGCTTGTCTACATTTCACATTGTCTAACCATGATTTTGGTGGCTAAATATAAACATTTTCGATCAAACTGTATATGCATGTTGTAATGTGATGTTACAGGAGTGTCATCGGAAGAATTCTGAGAAGGTTAGTGAAAAAATTAATATCTTTTGGCGATGTTGACTTTTATCGCTCACTTTGGCTAGAATCAATGCTGGGCTGCTAATTGCTATGTGCTAAGCTAATATAACGATTTATTGTGTTTTCGCTGTAAGACACTTAGAAAATCTGAAATATTGTCTGTATTCACAGGATCTGTGTCTTTCGATTCGTGTATGCTGTGTATTTTTACGAAATGTTTGATGATTAGTAGTTAGGTAAACACGTTGCTCATTGTAATTATTCTAGTCCATTTGTGATGGTGGGTGCAATTGTAAACTATGCCATATACCTGAAATATGCACTTTTTTCTAACAAAACCTATCCCATACCATAAATATGTTATCAGACTGTCATCTAATGAGTTTTTTTGTTGGTTAGGGGCTATAAATATCTTAGTTTAGCCGAATTGGTGATGGCTACTGGTGTTGGTGGACAAATAAAAGATGGTGGATTATGCTAATGTGTTTTTAGGTAATAGATGTACATCTTTACATATTGTGTCTTCCCTGTAAAACATTTTAAAAATCGGAAATGTTGACTGGATTCATAAGATCTGTGTCTTTCATTAGCTGTATTGGACTTTAATGTGTGAAAGTTAAATGTTTTAAAAAAATATTTTTTTTGAATTTCGCGGCACTGGTTTTTCAGTGGGGGGGGGGGGGGAGTGCCGCTAGCGCCACGCTGATCCTAGACAGGTTAAGCCTTCACCAAGTTACTGTCTAAGAGAATGTGAATCAATAAAAAGTAAACCCTTTATGACCACATATTATACATGTCATAAGGCCTTTAGTTATGGCTTAGTTATCCTTGACATTGTGGGCTGAAAATCCTCATGAGCCACGTCAGACCAGCAAGTAAACACTACGCTAGTTTGTGAAGTGAATAAGTAATTCATATCGGAATCCAGCCAGAGGGAGGATATCCAACAATTTGAATATTTTAGCATCCCTAACCTGCAGAATGACTGCTGTGGTGAAAGACTTAATAAACAAGACTACCTAAACTGGAACAACCATCTCAGTAACAGGCGCAATATGTCCAACTCCTTACAGATTGGATTAGTTTAGACGATAGGAAAGTAAACACTAATGTTTAAAATCTGAACACTTAAGAGATATATTGTGTTCTCCTGGTTGGAAACTGACTGGAAAAGCTGACTATTTAATCTTGCATTCCAAACGCTTGTCTTATTTGCTTATTGGCAAATCTAAATGCCTAATGTTTATGTTTAAATACTGACATTAAAGTTATAAACATGACAGGTGTTTTATGGTTTTAGATTGTACTTTATTCTGTAACCTACTGGTGCTATGGACTACTTGGCCATTCACATTCCTCCACCCCATATACTGCAACATTCTCCACAGATGATTGACTGAGAACGTCTGCTTCAGTAAGACATTCATACCCTCAGACGTCTATACCCTCAGAGACATCTATACCCTCAGAGACATCTATACCCTCAGAGACATCTATACTCTCAGAGACATCTATACTCCCAGAGACATCTATACTCTCAGAGACATCTATACCCTCAGAGACATCTATACTCTCAGAGACATCTATACTCTCAGAGACATCTATACCCTCAGAGACATCTATACTCTCAGAGACATCTATACCCTCAGAGGTGCAGTGGCATCAAATCAGTATTATTCAAAAACACATTAAAGCAATATTTATGAAATCGCTGTCAAAGGTGCTTCAAGAAAGTTCTGAGTAAAGGGTCTTTGCAAAAAATGTGCTAAAAATTCTAAAAACCTGTTTTTGCTTTGTCATTATGGGGTATTGTGTGTAGATTGATGAGAGGAAAAAAACTATTTGATCAACTTAAGAATAAGGTTGTAACGTACTGTAACAAAATGTGAAAAAGTCAAAGGGTCTGAATACTTTCCGAATGCAGCGCACAATGCAAAAATAAAATAGAAAAATAATAGTGTGTCTGTACCTGCGTTTCCATCCAATTGGCGAAAGATTTTCATGTAAATATTCAAAAATCAGCATAAAAACAATATGTGCATTATCCCACCAGAGATGTGATTCCATCAAATTGCTTGTTGCGGATAAAAGGCTGTGTGTGATTACACAGTTCACATAAAAACTTTTGCAGTTTAACTTGTCACACCCTGATCTGTTTCACCTGTCTTGTTTCCACCCCCCCTCCAGGTGTCTCCCATTTTCCCCATTATCCATTATCCCCTGTGCAAATTGTATACCTGCATTTTATGTTTGTCTGTTACCAGTTCGTCTTGTCTCGTCAAGCCAAACAGTATGTTTTTCCATACTCCTGTTTCTCTAGTTCCTGTTTTCGAATCCTCCCGGTTCGGACCATTTCTGCCTGCCCCTGAGCCCGCCTGCCGTACTATTCTGCCTGCTCTGACCGTGAGCCTGCCTGCCGTCCTGTACCTATCTGACTCTGACCTGGTTTACCTGCCTGCCTCCTGTGGTTTAATAAACTACTCTGTGTATTGAACCTTCTGTCTCCTGTGTCTGTATCTGGGTAATATCCTGAGTCTGGATTTCATGTACCGAATAAAAAGTACAAGTTAAATGGGTTTCCATTGCATTTTCAACTCTATTGATGGTTTTGTTATAAAAAAAAATCCATTATGCAGCGAATGTGCCCACTCTGGTCTTGACACGTGCTCTCTATTCAACAGCTCTCAGATACAGTGTGGGAAGGCTACACCTACATGATGAGATTATTATGGACAAAGAGCGATATTATTTTAATTTGTTTAACAGCAGCCAAGCATCGATAATCACCCTCAATATTTACAGTTGAAGTCGGAAGTTTCATTAAAGTCATTAAAGTAATTAAAACTAGTTTTTCAACCACTCCACACATTTCTTGTTAACAAACTATAGTTTTGGCAAGTCAGTTAGGACATCTACTTTGTGCATGACACAAGTAATTTTTCCAAAAATTGTTTACAGACAGATTATTTCACTTATAATTCACTGTATCACAATTCCAGTGGGTCAGAAGTTTACATACACTAAGTTGACTGTGCCTTTTAACAGCTTGGAATCCGTCAGGGCCAGACGGATTACCAGGACGCATACTCAGAGCATGTTCTGACCAGCTGGCAAGTGTCTTTGCTGACATTTTCAACCTCTCCCTGACCCAGTCTGTAATACCTATATGTTTCAAGCAGACCACATAGCACTCACATCTGTAGCCATGAAATTATTTGAAAGGACGGTCATGGCTCACATCAACACCATCCTCCCAGACACCCCCCAGACACCATCCTCCCAGACACCTCTCAGACACCATCCTCCCAGACACCTCCCAGACACCATCCACCCAGACACCCCCCAGACACCATCCTCACAGACACCCACTCCAATTTGCATATCACCCCAACAGATCCACAGATGACACAATCTCTATTGCACTCCACTCTGCCCTTTCCCACTTGGACAAAAGGAAGACCTACGTGAGAATGCTGCTCATTGACTACAGCTTAGCGTCCAACACCACAGTGCCCTCAAAGCTCATCACTAAGCTAATATCCCTGGGACTGAATACCTCCCTCTGCAAATGGATCCTGGACTTCGTGATGGGACGCCCCCAGGTGGTGAGGGTAGGCAACTACACATCCGCCAAGCTGACCCTCAACACAGAGATCCCTCAGGGGTGCATGCTTAGTCCACTCCTGTACTCCCTGTTAACCCATGACTGTGTGGCCGCACGCACGCACGCACGCACGCACGCACGCACGCACGCACACACACACACACTACATATGCTGTTAGTCACTATACCCCTACCTACTGTATATCCAGGCTGTATCACATCCGGACGTGATTGGGATTCCCATAGGGCAGCGCACAATTGTCCCTTCATTGTCCGGGTTTGGCCCGGGGTAGACCGTCAATGTAAATAAGATTTTTTTCTTAACTGACTTGTTAAATAAAAACATTTATAAAAACAATATACAGCACATAGCTACCTCAATTACTTTGTACCCCTGTACATAACTCGGTACTGGTACTCTCTGTATATAGCCATGTTATTTTCTATTCCCTACATATAGCCATGTTATTTTTACTCATTATTTTTATTAATTATTCACTGTGTCACTATTTACATTTTTTTAAATAAAACATTTATATTAGCTTTAACTGCATTGTTTGAAAAGGATCCATAAGCAAGCATTTCACTGTTCAGTCTACATATGTTGTCTACAAAGCATGTGACAAAATACATTTGATTTATTTATTTGATTTGATCAAGCTCATCACCATGCACTTTTGACACTGTCTGAAGTGTATCATAGCCTATTTTATCTGTAGCCCAATAAACTGTATGCTTTGCCGAGTCGTAGTGGGAGAATCACACAGCATAATGTATCATCGCATGACTCCAAGTTTACTTCAATATAATGTTATTACAGTTTTTAACAATCGCTTTAGGACTAATTTCAGAACCGTGTGGTCCTTTTTCAAAACTCTAGACACAAAACTCAAAATGGTCATCACTTGTAACACAGCCTGTTCAATGTTTAAAACATTGCATTGTGCACTCATATCTTTAAAGAAACCTTGCACTTGCAGAATCATTGGTTCAAATAACTCAATTATCATGAATTACCATTGGAACATTCATTTAGATCACCCACACACAAGATACCGATAGTTTCACTGTGTAGTTGTTCGTACAATCATTAAATATTGTAGAACAAAATATGTGATACATGTTTCATTATGCTACTACACGTAAATACATCACTGTAAAAGGACTAGTAGAGAGAATACTACAGACACAGTGGAATCATTGAACAAAATATGAAATGAATTGATGAAATACAATCAAATCACAACATAGGTTTCTTTGAATCAAAGCTAAAATAATTAGCTACAAAAAAGAAAAAACAGTTAAAGGTCAACTGCAGTGTTCCTCACCTGGCTTACTGTAAAACATAAACTGCAGTGTTCCTCACCTGGCTTACTGTAAAACATAAACTGCAGTGTTCCTCACCTAGCTTACTGTAAAACATCAACTGCAGTGTTCCTCACCTGGCTTACTGTAAAACATAAACTGCAGTGTTCCTCACCTAGCTTACTGTAAAACATCAACTGCAGTGTTCCTCACCTGGCTTACTGTAAAACATAAACTGCAGTGTTCCTCACCTGGCTTACTGTAAAAATAAAAATAAAAGATTGATTACTATACTTCTATATTTCTATCAAACCTGTCTTGTGGATTTGGCCACAGGTTCTCATCCACATCACAATGGATGTTTTCATTAGCCAAACATCTTGGGAAGAATGTTCGGGCATGGCGAATCCAGGCCTGACACTGGTCTGCCGTGATGTCATTGCATGCGTCATCCATGGCCTGGAGAAGGGTGGCTTGTTCGTGAGGGCGCCTATCATATACCTTCCACCACCATGTGGAGAAAAATTCCTCAATCGGGTTTTAGGAAAGGAGTGTATGGGGGTAAGTACAGGGTGGTAGATTGTAGATGGGCCTGAAACCATGCTTGCACCATTTGAGCATGGTGGAACCTGACATTATCCCACACAATGACATAGGTCATGCTATCGGCTCTACAGACCTGATTAAGCTCATCAAGGACGGTTACATTCGAACAGCGAATCATGTGGCTGCCTGCAACTCAATATATAGAGTATATAGAGTAGAGAGCTTTAGATGTTGTTCGACCAAACATTAGAACGGGAAAGATGGGTAATCTAAGCAACTTGTATCAAATCATATAATTAATGATGCCACACATGGTTATTTCAGCATCCCAGAAACAGCTGCCCTCCTGGGATTTTTACGCACTACAGTCTCTAGAATTTACAGAGTATGGTGCAAATAAACAAAACACATTCAGTGAGCGGCAGTTCTGTGGGAAACACCTTGTTAATGAGAGAGGTCAGAAGAGAATGTCCAGACTCATTCAAGCTAACAGAAAGGCCACAAATGCTCAAATAACAGCTGTTTAAAACAGTGGTGTGCAGAAGGGCATCTCTTAACGTACAACACCGTGAATAATTCAGGCTTTTGTGGAGGCAAAAGGGGGTCCTACCCAGTACTAGATAGGTGTACCTAATAAAGTGGCCGGTAAATATACAGTAATGTCAAATCTGAAAACATGGTCTGGAAAAGTGGTACATGGGACCATAGAAACAGTGTCTGATAAAGAATGAGGATGAAATATTACATCCATAGATAATGTAGTCCAATTGGTTCATGTTCCACTGTAATTGGTGTCAAGCTAACAGAAAGGCCACAAATGCTCAAATAACAGCTGTTTAAAACAGTGGTGTGCAGAAGGGCATCTCTGAATGTACAACACCGTGAATAATTCATGGTTCTCGTTATCCTGAAACTTTCATGATCTAAACATGGAATATTGTTTGTCAGTTTCCATAAAACTATGTATTAAGAGTAATGCAACAGTTACTTATCATTTTGAGCAGTTGTATCAATTGATAGTTAGATCATTGTAATGAAATTAATAGACAGTCATCTCAGATGTAATTTGTGAATTGCATTTTGAAATGGTAGTACTTTGATGTTAAGTTGTGTCATTTTGAACAGGTGATTTTAGTTCAATGAACAAATGATCTTAGCTTTATGTGTATTGTATCCAAGCAATTAGAAAAAGTGTTAGAGTTTTGACAAATTTGCATTTTGATCATTGGTTGTAAGTTTTGTGTCTAGAGTTTTGAAAAATTACATCAAGGTTCCCGAAATTAGTGCCAAAGTAATTGTAAAAAACTGTATATCAATATTTGGGCATAAAGGCTTTTCCCTGTCATTTTTCATATAATACATTTTACTGACACAATAAGCACATGCTCTCACAGTCTCACATCAGAATTAGACGTTCATCCATGCGTCTCAAATGTCAAATTTCAAACTTGTTCCAAAGGGTCAAATTTCAAAGTGTTTAAGGTAAAGTTTTTGCATTAACTAGGTTATTAAGTTTAGGCATTAACTCTGAAATCTTAAGGTTTGGCATCAACCCCGAATGGTTAATGTAAGGGTTAATGTTTGGGATATCGCTGGATTCAAACATGCAACTTTTTGCACAGAGGCAGATGCTTACACGCATCCACCATCCCTGTCCACAACACCCTAGCAAGGGTTAAGGTTTGGGATTGGCTTAAAAATAATAAATATATATATATATGAAAAATCGCCCATCCACTATCCCTGTCCACAACGCCCTAGCAAAACCAAAATCTACTTGAAGGTAACAGCGCTCACTGTTGCCCCTAGTGGTCGGTTTCCACGTAATCTCCTGACGTCCTGAGACGTTGCTGGATGTCTACTATTGACTTGTATCACGGGTGACCTGGCTGACAAAAAGATCCCACCTTGTCTAGCGTATTTTGTTTTGTCGATATTTGGAAGTTTATATAGACAAATTTGCTGTTTCCATCAGGCCTGTCGTGACATTTTTTATGCAAGGTACTGGAAACATGGTTGCAATGTGCCTGTGTGTGTGTGTGTGTGCATGTGTGTCTGGGTGTATGTGCATGTGTGTGCGTTTGTGTGTAGCACAAACTACACAGGATTATGTTGAAATTCAAACATTTTGAGTGGTAGTGTGTGTACGTTTGTGTGTGTGTGTGTGTGTGTGTGTGTGTGTGTGTGTGTGTGTGTGTGTGTGTGTGTGTGTGTGTGTGTGTGTGTGTGTGTGTGTGTGTGTGTGTGTGTGAATGTGTGAATGTGTGTGTGTGTGTGTGTGTGTGTGTATGTGTGTGTGTGTGTGTGTGCTTGCATGTGTGAATGCTTGAGTGCTTGCGTGTGTCTTCCAGCTCACCCCTTAAACCATCACACTGTAACAGATGACATCCTTTATGTGATTGAAATGTCACGGTGCTCTTAGCAAAACAAACAAAATTACTGAATGGATGAATGATGTAAAATCAGTAGTTTGTAAAGAGAGCGCTAACAGTGGAATGACCTTTCCTATGTGCATAAGCTGTCCACTCTGTGCCTTATTGAGACAACACAAAGAAACATCAAAGAGTTTGAGTAAAAATCCCAACATGGAACGCCAACCTCTTCACAGCAGGGGCTCTTTACAGAAACACGGTGGCCCTGTGATGGTGTCTGTGTCAACCAGACACCTCCAATAGAGACCATAACAAACTATTAAATAGCACAGCAAGGAGGTGCACAATGAAGAGATGAACTGTTATTAAATACACTCAAATGTAGACTTTTTATCTGAAATCAGGGGTAAATGACACTTTTTTTAAAATCTCATGTAGTGATTCTTTGTCTCTGAGACTAATTCATTGCCTGTGACTGATACAGGGA